>NW_016807406.1:587077-591962 GCF_001698545.2 Rhinopithecus bieti | reverse complement strand
CCCCCCAGCCGGGAAAAAAGGGGAGAACCCCATCTCAAAAAAAAAAAAAAAAAAAAAGTATTTTAAACTAATTTTCAATACTTAAAACTTAGGAGATTTTCAAAATACAGTAATATTTTCAACTTTTCTTTGAACAGTTGTAGATGCCCCTGCAACCCTGGATCTGTTACCCATCTGCTTGAGCTGAGGGGCACCTGTTCCCTTAAGCAAGGACATGCCTCCATTCCCCAGAATAACAGTGTCTGCCCACAGCTTTACTCAGTTACTTAAATTTGTAGCTTTTGGTAAAGGTAATGAGTAGCCTCTCTTTACTGCAGAATTCTCCTAATTCAGTATTCTTGGCTAACAGAAGTATTCGTGTTCCTAATCATGTTCTGGATATATCCAAATGAACCTAGTAGGCTGCTACTGATAGCTGGTTGGATTTCTCTCATTAGGCACTGGAGCTGCATATTTCTGTGGCATGTTAGAAGTGAAACATGGGGAAAAGGGGAAAAAATGTTTGAATTAAATGGGTAGTCACAATTTTCCCACACGATATAATGCCATTAGAAAAACTGGGAATTTCTACCTGGGGTCCACCAGTGTTAAGCCATCTTGTTCTGTGGCAGTTCTGTATTTGCATGTTTTTTTTACTAATTGGAAAATAAATAAGAACAGGGTCTGGACACAGAGGGACCTTGCAAAGCATAGTGCATTCCCCTGCCTTCAGGTTGGTTCATGCCTAATCAGAAACTGTTCTTGTCTTCATTCAGAAGCCGCAGGGACTCCTCAGCTCCAATTCCTACCCAATTATTATTTGCAAGAAAAGAATAGGAGACTTATTTGCTTCATATGCATAATTTAACATGTTCCTTTCTTCCCCTCCAATGGTACTTTCCCACAAGTGAGTTTTATTGATATTCGAGTAAAGATAAACTTGCAGAGACCACAAAGAGAAATATTCCCAAATCTCATTGTAATGTCTCTTCTTTCCCACAGATTAAAAGTTATACAAAACTTAAAAGAAGCAGCGATTCTATTCACTTGTTATCGGACTTGAAACTCCCTTTGACCTCGGAATCTGAAGATGAGGTTACCATGGGAACTGCTGGTACTGCAATCATTCATGTTGTGCCTTGCAGGTAGAGTGTCATTTAAAAACTTTTTAATTTAGAAATGCTACTGTATTTCACACTAATTCAAAAGTGGGCCTTCACTTTAGATGGCAATGATAAAATCGCAAGAGTGTATGCCACTATGACTAGCATTTGCTGACACTGTTGAATATACCTTCCTGATGGTCTTTTAGTGACTCTTTTCATGGTGTTGTATCTAGAGATACACACTGATGTTTCACCTGTCTATCTAGTCCTTTTAGAGTCATTTGAGCCATTATTTAGTTTGAAAGTCGTTATGTTTGCTCATCCCAGTGCCCAATTGCACAGAGATATTGGGCAATAAAACTGATAATATAGTCTGGAGTATTGCCTACTTTCATTTCAGTGGATGGACGTGTATCTGGATAGCTCTTTCAGTGTCTTTGTTGATATCACTCCATCTTCTGATACTGACTCTCTTTTTCATTTCAATATACTACAGTTTAGTAGGAACTAGAAAGCAAAACATAGGAGGATTTCACCATATACTCATAGCCACCTACTAGAAAAGGGATTTGAAGAGTTCAAACATGGCTGGGCACGGTGGCTCACGCCATTAATCCCAGCACGTTGGGAGGCTGAGGTGGGTGGATCACCCAAGGTCAGGAGTTTGAGACCAGCCTGAGCAACAGTTCAAAACCAGCCTGAGTAGCATAGTGAAACCTCATCTCTACTAAAAATACAAAATTAGCTGGTGCAGTGGCTACCTGTAATCCCAGCTACTCGGGGAGCTGAGGCAAGAGAATTGTTTGAACCCAGAAGGCAGAGGTTACAGTGAGCCGAGATCACACCATGGGCACACTCGAACCTGGGCAACAGAGTAAGGCTCGGTCTCAAAAAACAAAACAAAACAAAACAAGACAATAAAAGAAAGAAAGAAAACTTCACACATGCTATGTATTGCTTTCTCCATTTTCTGGAAGATATGAGCCTAACAGTTGACATACATAATTCAAGTGCTGATGCATCAGAAGTCCAGCATGCGCCGGGAATTGGTTTCCAGCTTGGACTACTGTGTATCATTCCAGGCCCCTTTGAAATGAGTCTGCTTGACTTGTTTTGTTATTCAGAGTGTCAAGTCCAAGAGAGACACCTGAATATATTTGCATTTTTACAACATGAAGCAAAAATGACTTTTGGATCACCATTACTTTGATTTATGCATTCACTCAAATAACATTACTGAGTACCTTGTAACAAGCCAGCCCTGTACTGGAATCTGGGAATATAAACCTGATCAAAACAGACATGCTACTGCTGTATTAACTGAGTCCTGTAACTTCTGACAACTTGTTATAGTAGATAATTTGCAATTGTTATAAAATCAAAAATAATAATGTTAGTACTAACATGTATGGATCACTTATTCCATGCTAGGCACTACGCTAAGCACTTGGTATCCTTTATCTAATTTCTTTCTCCTATGACCTTTAAGAAGTAAGCATTTATCATTTATTTTCCTGTATTAACTATGAATATTAATACTATTACTGAACCATCAAGAAGTTAAGAAACTCACCCAAATTCACAAAGCCAGTAAGTGGTGGAGCTGAGATTTAAACTCAAGCAGACTATAGTCTTGCCTGTTCATAGTGTACTGTCTTTTAGTTGTCTTGCAGATTTGGCAAGTTTATGGTTGCAGATTTAGTTTTGAGATTTTTGTTTTCATTCTTCTTATGTTTTTCTAAATGTAAACCTTTATTTACATATACATCTTTGAATAGTCTACCTTCGTGTTTCAAACTTCTTGGCTTAGTTGAGTTCACATCTTCCCCACTGCATGATTGTGAACATCTTGGCATCCCTCTTAGTGATATTATTTATCTGCCTCATCTGGTCAGAACCTTCATCTTCCTCCCAGCAGTATGCCCAGGCTCACTTGTTTTTCTCTGGGACCTTGACCCTCCTAAGGGATTTGACTGACACTTTCGAGTTTTAACTTCTCATAATGACTCTGGTATAAATGTACTCTTTAAGCCATAAAGCAGTGAATTGATTTCTCGTATTTGGCTACAGCAAAATGTTTATTTAACTCAATGTGCTAAGTAAATATCAAGATATGAAAGGGTTGAAAATCAAGGAAGCCACTATTCTCTTCAGTAGTGTTTGGGAAAACTTGGGGGAATTCTCACCTAAGGTGTGTGTGTAACTGTATCTTTTTTATTCACTTAGCTTTTTATAGAGAATCAGTGTATTGATTGTTTTTGTGAGACTTTTTTGTGACCTGTTTTACATTGCATTAATATTCCCTTACCATATGCCTTCTTCAGTGTAGGTAAAGTCAAGCTTTAATTAATGTTTTTGTTTTCTTGCTATTTGTCTTGATTTCATTAATTTACATAGCACTCCACTCTCTGAATTTTGATTGTTTGAACTGCTTTAGGCAAGGCATGATGGCTCATGCCTGTAACCCCAGCACTTTGGGAGGCCGAGGCGGGCGGATCACCTGAAGTTGGGAGTTAGAGACCAGTGTGACCAACATGAAGAAACCCCATCTCTACTAAAAATATGAAATTAGCCGGGCGTGGTGGTGCATGCCTGTAATCCCAGCTATTAAGACGCTAAGGGAGGAGAATCACTTGAACCCAGGAGGCAGATGTTGCAGTGAGCTGAGATGGTGCCACTGCACTCCAGCCTGGGCAACAGGAGTGAAACTCCATCTCACCAAAACGAAAACAAAACAAAACAAAAAACTGCTCATTCTTTTTCTTTTGTGTATCAGCCATAACTTTTCTGTACATCTTTAGTCTGAGGTTTCTTGGTGAGATTTTGGCAAGGAATATATTTACACTTGTTATATTTACCATAGTTAGTGTATCTCACATGTGCTTTTTTTGATCTTTTTTTCCCCAAGTAAGACAGGATCCAAATATATAAGCAGGCTAATCCTGCAAGGGATGCATCTGATAAGATTTGTTAATTATTTGGGGGGCATTTATTAGTACTTTATGGTACAATGGGAATGTTCTTTTTTGCCAAGTGACTCAGTGTCTGGCAATAATTTTCAAATAAAACAAAGCTATTGATGTCAGTATTCTAAAAATGCAGTCACTATGAAAATTAGTTTCATTATTATTCTTAAACAATTTAAACTCAAGATCATAAAACCCTACTACCCCAAAAAGCAAGGAAGCTAACAAATGAGTAAAATGTTCTTACAGAAGTAAAAGTGTACAGTGCAACAGGGAATGCTAGTGACGGTGGAAAACTAGAAAAAAACATGCCCCACTAAAATATTTATTTGTGCCCGGCTGTAATCCTTTGTGACAGGTGTCCCAGTTTTTTTTTTTTTTTTTTTTTTTCTTAATCTATAATCTCCTAATTCTCTAAGATTTCCATAATGTTAATGAATAAAATTTAAATTAGTTTTAAAAGTAAAAATAAAAGGCCTGTATAAAGCAAACCAAAATAGTCTTCAGGCTAGATGCAGTTCCTAGTCCACCACTTTGTGCGACTTTATTTCAAATGTTTGCTTTACAATAATATATTTTATGTTTTAAAATAGGTAGAAGAGAAGAATTCTAATATTTCTACCATAAAGAAAAACAAATATTTGAGGTTTTTTCAAATATTTCAAAAAAAAATTGAGGATATCCCAATTATACTGATTTGTATATGATCAAATTATACAAATTTTATATGAATTTTCAAATTATATGAATTATATGAATATGTTAAATTATCATATGTATCTCAAAAATATGTACATCTATTATAAAAAATAATTTAAAAAACTAAGGCCAGGC
>NW_016807406.1:573658-584097 GCF_001698545.2 Rhinopithecus bieti | reverse complement strand
TTTTTTTTTTTTTTTTTTTTTTTCTTAATCTATAATCTCCTAATTCTCTAAGATTTCCATAATGTTAATGAATAAAATTTAAATTAGTTTTAAAAGTAAAAATAAAAGGCCTGTATAAAGCAAACCAAAATAGTCTTCAGGCTAGATGCAGTTCCTAGTCCACCACTTTGTGCGACTTTATTTCAAATGTTTGCTTTACAATAATATATTTTATGTTTTAAAATAGGTAGAAGAGAAGAATTCTAATATTTCTACCATAAAGAAAAACAAATATTTGAGGTTTTTTCAAATATTTCAAAAAAAAATTGAGGATATCCCAATTATACTGATTTGTATATGATCAAATTATACAAATTTTATATGAATTTTCAAATTATATGAATTATATGAATATGTTAAATTATCATATGTATCTCAAAATATGTACATCTATTATAAAAAATAATTTAAAAAACTAAGGCCAGGCACAGTGGCTCACGCCTGTAATCCCAGCACTTTGGGAGGCCAAAGTGGGCAGACCACTTGAGGCCAGCAGTTCAAGACCAGTGTGGCCAACATGGAGAAAACCAGTCTCTACTAAAATACAAAAATTAGCTGGGCATGGTGGTGCATATCTGTAATCCCAGCTACTCGGGAGGCTGAGGCATGAGAATCATTTGAACCCGGGAGGCAAAGGTTGCAGTGAGCCGAGATCATGCCAGTGCACTCCAGCCTGGGTGATAGAGCCAGACTCTGTCAAAAAAAAAAAAAAAAAAAAAAAAGAAAGAAAGAAAAAAAGAAAAGAAAGAAATGATACCACATACTCTTAGAACTCAGGGCTTTTATACTAATTTTCTTTTGTCAAGAATGCTCTTGCCTTAAATGTCCCCAGGACCCACCTTATAACCTTCTTTAAATCTGTGCTCAAATGTCACCTAATTGGTGAGGCTTTTCCTGAACACAGTAAATACATTAAAATAGCAATATTTATTTTGACCAGCATCGTCTATGCTTTTATTGCTTGATTTTCTTCAGAGCTCTCATCAATATCTGAATAATGATATATTTTGCTTTCTTCTTTTCTTTTCTTTTTTTTTTTTTTTTTTTTTTTTTTTTTTTTTTTTTTTTTTGTGAGACAGAGTCTCGCTGTGTCACCCAGGCTGGAGTGCAGAGGCGCGATCTTGGCTTACTGCAAGCTCCACCTCCCGGGTCCCCGCCATTCTCCTGCCTCAGCCTCCCGAGTAGCTGGGACTACAGGTGTGTGCCACCATGCCCGGCTAATTTTTTTGTATTTTTAGTAAAGACGGGGTTTTACCATGTTGGTCAGGATAGTCTCGATCTCCTGACCTTGTGATCCACCCACCTTGGACTCCCAGAGTGCTGGGATTACAGGCATGAGCCACCACGCCTGGCCACTTTCTTCTTTTTATACAAAATATCTTTCCCTACTAGATTCTAGGGTTTATTTGGGTAGATATTGCTGTCCTTTTAGTTCACTGCTGTATTCCCAGCATCTAGAAGATGCCTGGCACATAGTGCAATTCAATAAATATTTTTCAAATGAATGAATGCTACAACCTGGTCGGTCATGAGAGAAAGAAACTAGATCTCCAATTTCAAGCTGTACTATAGACCCCAGGGTGCTTTGTAGTCACCTTGATGGTAACTCTGAACTAGCCATCCTATGATGCTAATCCATACAAGTTTTTAAAAATTGGATGTAAATTCTAAAGTATTAAAATTGGTCTATGTGCCTTGAAGTCTATATCTGGGTGCAACACTGCCTCTCCCGTTTCTTTTTTTATTTTATTACTGTTTCTTTGTTTGTATGTGTTTTGTTTTTTTGTTTTTTTGTTTTTTGTTTTGAGATGGAGTCTTGCTCTGTCCCCCAGGATGGAGGGCAGTGGCGCAATCTTGGCTCACTGCAACCTCCACCTCCCGGGTTCAAGTGATTCTACTGCCTCAACCTCCTGAGGAGCTGGGATTACAGGTGCCCACCACCATGCCTAGCTAATTTTTGTATTTCTAATAGAGACAGGGTTTCACCATGTGGGCCAGGCTGGTCTCAAACTCTTGACCTCGAATGATCCACCTGCCTTACCATCCCAAAGTGCTGGTATTATAGGCATGACGCCTCACCCGTTTTCTGATTTTAACTATAGCTGGGGTAGAACTGTTCCCCTTTTGTATTTTTCCGCCTCAAGTCTTTATCTGAGTCACAAGCAAGGAGAACTATGGGAAGTTAACCTCATCCTTAGGGGCAGCCCTCAGCTAAGGGGGCATGAGAATGAGTAGATAAATGCCTCTGTCTCCTGTCCTTTGGGAAGTCAATTCTTAGGCACATTTAACATAATTTCTTAGGGGTTCACGACTGGATTGAGTCTCAGTTCCCCACAATACCTCCTTCTATTTTTTTCTTCTTTGCTTCTGCTTCTTGGTATCACCTCCTAAATAAACTAAACTGCTCGGAAGTCCTGCTCTTAGCCTCTACTTGTAGGGGAGTCCAAACCAGCTAATAGCAGAGAGGCAGCTTAGTTTTGACCACATCAGTAATTAGAAAGAAACAGGTGGGAAAAAACAGCTTTAACAGAGACGATTGGAGAATTGACTGTGTATGTATTAATAGATCTATATATGTATGTGTATGCATGTGTTTGCATAATACATGCTCACAAACCACTGTGTAGTTATATTTATAAATATTATATGGGTCCTGCAATTACGGAGTTTTACTCTTTTTAGCATTTGCTTGTTTTATTATTAACCAGATGTTGAGCAAGTCATTTTACCTAAGATTCAGCTTTTACTTCTGTACAATGAAGGAGCTGAACAGATGGTTTTAGAGTCCTGTTCACTTCCAATAATTTACAATTCTATCTGTACACATGGTTTGAGAGGAAGATATGTATGCCAATAGGGTTAGAGCTCAGCCTGGAATTCTATTCAACTAATATGAAATTTCACATAGGTCATATGCTTTACCATGTGCTATTGATTCTGTTCACATTGGCAGCATTTGAAAGAAAGAAAAAAATGGCTGCTCCATATGTTTATGTGCAGCAAGAGGCGTGAAGACATTTAAAAACTCCGTGAATGTGCGCAAAAAATTTATGCTTGATACATTCTCAGTTGATCTTGGTTTCAAGGAGGCTAAATTTAGTCCCATCTCTGTGGTGCAGTTTACCAACTTCAGCAATTATCTCTTTTTGAGAAAGTGCATCCTCTCCAAATGCAAGCATTTGTTGATTTGCTCACAAAATCTATGTCGTTATTATATCTGCATCTGGGGTAAGTAGTGGAGAAAAGTCCTGTATAATTCACAGGCGACATATTCTGAGATGGGTGAGTGTTCACAATAGGTGGAGCAAGGAAGAGCCCTGGATTGAATAGTCAATCACAGGATGTAGCTTGAATGTATGATAGAAAAAAATATATACAAACCTGCAATCAGAACACATAGAAAGAATGCTCATTGGTCTTCGGAAGGCTTTTGAGGCTCAGGAAGTCTCATCACTAAGACTAAAGTAGGCTGTCTAAAGTTTGGGCTTATTCTAGTCTGAGAGCACAAATACACAAAAGAGGAATTCCCAGTATTTATTAATGTTGATGGTAGGACCCAGTGAGCACCATTTTCTACCTATTCAGAATATTTCATTAAAGCTCATAAGCAACCCTCAAGCATCGTCCCTTTTATCCCCACCAGGATGGGGAGCACACAGAAGTTCATTTCAAGGCTTGACCTCACTGCACAGCAAGGTATAATATTTCAGTTCCCAAGATTCTCACATTCCCCCCCCCAGAATAAACAGAGATACAGACAACAGTCAAATAATTCACAGTTCTACCCATGTATTAAACCTAGTACTACCCTGTTCTCATAAAAGTAACAAATATTCAATTAAGACCAAAAGCGAGCTGAGTGTTAGTTTTCATTTAGTTACCGCAAAGCATAGTCCTGTATTTTGTTGTTTCCCTTTATAAGAAAATGACTTGCCAGTGTATTTACAGTCATGCTGACTGAAACCAAAGCATGGATTTCCTGTTCACTCTGTGCTCTCTCATAACAATGGCCATAAAATGAAGCCCATGTGGTAGAAAGATTTAGTCAAGAAGACAGCTAGTAACTAGATTAAAAGCAGTGACTCCATTGATGAAAATTAAGGAAAAAAATAGGGGAAGTATACCCAAAAAATAATAAATAGCAAATGCAAAACTTATTTTCAACATAAATTTAAGTATTTAAGTCCATTTCACAGTGGGAAAATGTTAATCAGTAATGAAGCTGTTGAGGTAACTAGAGGAACTGGCAGTGATTTTATATCCCCATAGGCATGGACATACAGTAGCAAACACACACCCGAACGTTATTAGAAATATTCAATTTAAGACCTCTCCAGAAGAAAATTGTTAATGGGTCCATTAAAATGCTCGGCTATGCTGGATGTCTTAACTAGAAATAAAACTCCCTTACTGATAGAGTGTAGGACATATTGTATCTAGAAAAAAAATGGAAGAACTCTTTTGAATGAAGCAATTTAGGAAGAGAGGAAAAAAACAAACAAGTGAAAATCCAATTATGTGTATCTAATGTCAACCTGTGTGATCATTCTCTGTTTAAATGTGGGATCAGTGATGCTGTCTTAAAGGTTGAGGATGACGGGAGCAGGAGTAGTCTGTGGCAGTTGGTACCATGCCAAAACACCAGCTGAAGACACTGCAGAACTGGCGGTTGAGAATATGGACTCCGAAATTACACAGATAGGTCTGCCACTTATGAGTTGTGTGATGAAGGTATGTCATCTCCCTAGGTCATGGGTTTCTTCTTTTTTCGATCTGTAAAACAGGCAAAATAACTATATTTACTTCTTTAGGCTATCTGTGAGGATTGAGAACATGCATATATTCTTTGCACTTGGTGCAGCATCCGATACTTAGCAAACCCACTGATTAATGAGCTATTATTCATTGAGTAATTTAAAATATGTTGGAGGTTCCATATGTGGGAACTATGTTTAACTTAGAATTAAGCTATTTAATATATATGTTAAATGTTAAATATATGTTAATGTATATGTTAAATGTTAAATAGCTTAGTTCGAAGGTAGACATAGTTCCTGTTATGGCAATGATAATGATTATGGTGACAATGATGTTGCCACATTAGATTCTTGGAATACTAGTTTCTGGCCATTCTTCAGTGGTTGAAGGTTGTAGAACAGGGTTTACAACACATCTGGACCTTATCTATACAATGGTGTTACAATAATAAATACCTATGAAAACAAATACCTAAATTGGTTAAGCTTGTATGTGTATATATGTGCATGTGTGTGTATATATACATACATGTGTATGTACATGCAGTTGTGGTTCTCAGTTGATCTTGGTTTCAAGGAGGCTAAATTTAGTCCCATCTCTGTGGTGCAGTTTACCAACTTCAGCAATTATCTCTTTTTGAGAAAGTGCATCCTCTCCAAATGCAAGCATTTGTTGATTTGCTCACAAAATCTATGTCGTTATTATATCTGCATCTGGGGGTAAGTAGTGGAGAAAAGTCCTGTATAATTCACAGGCGACATATTCTGAGATGGGTGAGTGTTCACAATAGGTGGAGCAAGGAAGAGCCCTGGATTGAATAGTCAATCACAGGATGTAGCTTGAATGTATGATAGAAAAAAATATATACAAACCTGCAATCAGAACACATAGAAAGAATGCTCATTGGTCTTCGGAAGGCTTTTGAGGCTCAGGAAGTCTCATCACTAAGACTAAAGTAGGCTGTCTAAAGTTTGGGCTTATTCTAGTCTGAGAGCACAAATACACAAAAGAGGAATTCCCAGTATTTATTAATGTTGATGGTAGGACCCAGTGAGCACCATTTTTCTACCTATTCAGAATATTTCATTAAAGCTCATAAGCAACCCTCAAGCATCCTCCCTTTTATCCCCACCAGGATGGGGAGCACACAGAAGTTCATTTCAAGGCTTGACCTCACTGCACAGCAAGGTATAATATTTCAGTTCCCAAGATTCTCACATTCCCCCCCCCAGAATAAACAGAGATACAGACAACAGTCAAATAATTCACAGTTCTACCCATGTATTAAACCTAGTACTACCCTGTTCTCATAAAAGTAACAAATATTCAATTAAGACCAAAAGCGAGCTGAGTGTTAGTTTTCATTTAGTTACCGCAAAGCATAGTCCTGTATTTTGTTGTTTCCCTTTATAAGAAAATGACTTGCCAGTGTATTTACAGTCATGCTGACTGAAACCAAAGCATGGATTTCCTGTTCACTCTGTGCTCTCTCATAACAATGGCCATAAAATGAAGCCCATGTGGTAGAAAGATTTAGTCAAGAAGACAGCTAGTAACTAGATTAAAAAGCAGTGACTCCATTGATGAAAATTAAGGAAAAAAATAGGGGAAGTATACCCAAAAAATAATAAATAGCAAATGCAAAACTTATTTTCAACATAAATTTAAGTATTTAAGTCCATTTCACAGTGGGAAAATGTTAATCAGTAATGAAGCTGTTGAGGTAACTAGAGGAACTGGCAGTGATTTTATATCCCCATAGGCATGGACATACAGTAGCAAACACACACCCGAACGTTATTAGAAATATTCAATTTAAGACCTCTCCAGAAGAAAAATTGTTAATGGGTCCATTAAAAATGCTCGGCTATGCTGGATGTCTTAACTAGAAATAAAACTCCCTTACTGATAGAGTGTAGGACATATTGTATCTAGAAAAAAAATGGAAGAACTCTTTTGAATGAAGCAATTTAGGAAGAGAGGAAAAAAACAAACAAGTGAAAATCCAATTATGTGTATCTAATGTCAACCTGTGTGATCATTCTCTGTTTAAATGTGGGATCAGTGATGCTGTCTTAAAGGTTGAGGATGACGGGAGCAGGAGTAGTCTGTGGCAGTTGGTACCATGCCAAAAACACCAGCTGAAGACACTGCAGAACTGGCGGTTGAGAATATGGACTCCGAAATTACACAGATAGGTCTGCCACTTATGAGTTGTGTGATGAAGGTATGTCATCTCCCTAGGTCATGGGTTTCTTCTTTTTTCGATCTGTAAAACAGGCAAAATAACTATATTTACTTCTTTAGGCTATCTGTGAGGATTGAGAACATGCATATATTCTTTGCACTTGGTGCAGCATCCGATACTTAGCAAACCCACTGATTAATGAGCTATTATTCATTGAGTAATTTAAAATATGTTGGAGGTTCCATATGTGGGAACTATGTTTAACTTAGAATTAAGCTATTTAATATATATGTTAAATGTTAAATATATGTTAATGTATATGTTAAATGTTAAATAGCTTAGTTCGAAGGTAGACATAGTTCCTGTTATGGCAATGATAATGATTATGGTGACAATGATGTTGCCACATTAGATTCTTGGAATACTAGTTTCTGGCCATTCTTCAGTGGTTGAAGGTTGTAGAACAGG
Organism: Rhinopithecus bieti; assembly: GCF_001698545.2. Classification (NCBI taxonomy): domain Eukaryota; kingdom Metazoa; phylum Chordata; class Mammalia; order Primates; family Cercopithecidae; genus Rhinopithecus; species Rhinopithecus bieti. Next base: position 576,644 of record NW_016807406.1, on the reverse strand, counting down.
GTTTACAACACATCTGGACCTTATCTATACAATGGTGTTACAATAATAAATACCTATGAAAAACAAATACCTAAATTGGTTAAGCTTGTATGTGTATATATGTGCATGTGTGTGTATATATACATACATGTGTATGTACATGCAGTTGTGGGTAGAGCACTCAGGAAGGTCTGTCTTAGTACAGGACAAGTATCAGTTGTTATTAATATCAGTTAATATCAGGACTAAGTATCAGTTGCTATTAATATCATCATTAGCAGCAGTAGCAACAGCAGCAAACCAGTGGTGTTGGTGACAGCCAGAACATTTAGGGTCTGCCTCCTGGCAGCAAGGCAACTAGGACAGGTGCCAATTAGAGACATCCATCTGGAGGCCTGGCAGTGGGAGACAGCTGAGGAGGTGTCTATAATGGTACTTCCAGAAATTTATCAAGTTGTAAGAGGATAGGGTTCCAAAAAGAGTAGGATCCAGTGGTTCAAAATGATGATTTTTTAAATGCGTTTTACAACAACAACAACTAACATAAAGAAAATAGCACATAAAAACCCTTAATGTTACTGTACTGGAATATGCTGCAGCACAGACTCCATTTTGTACCATAATCATCCATTCCTCTCCACACGCAAACTCCCCTTGCTGATTTTAATCAGATATTTCACCTGAATGAAGAAACTTTGTTGGGTGATGTAGCCCCACTTAATAATGACCTTAATTCATTTAGCCCTTGTGAGTCTATAAAGTATTTGTTGAACAGTCTATTTAAGAAGGCTGTTAGGAATTAGAGACAACTGCAATAATAATAGTATGAGTAAAAAGTTACTGGGCATTTGTATGCCAGATACAGCACCTCAGTTTTGTATGCACTATCACCCTTAAACTCAAAACAACCCTCTGGGAGAGGTATTATCCTAAGTTCATAGATAAGGGGTTACATGACCTGCCGACAAAACCAGAGCTTGTAGAAGTCCAAGGCAGCATTTAAATTTAGGTCTGCCCAGGTCCAAAGCCTGGGCTTTTAACTGTCATGCTATGATAATGTCTATTGAAATTGGGTACCTGTCTTCATAAAGCTTACCATCTTATAAAATACTCTGAACCAATGGTTACTGAAATTTAGTTTATGAACCAGCAGCATCATTGTCACCTGGCAACTTATTAGAAATAAGGATTCTTGGGCTCAGGCCCAGACTTACAGAATTAGAATCTCTGCAAGTGGGGTTATCCGTGTTTTAACAAGCCCTCCAGGGGTTGTGTTTCTCAATATTACCAGCCTGGGTGTCTACTCCAAGAAGACAAGGAAAGAGGGGAATTATTTGTCAGCTAAAGCTATACATTAAGGACTCTGAAGTCAGACCAGAATCTATTTAGAATCCACTGGTCTGACTTCAGAGACCTTAATGTATAAGGGGATTCTGATGCTCTAGAAAGGTTGAGAACCACATGAAATACTCTTGAAAGACAAGTAAGGCAGAAATTATCAGTATCCCAATTTTACATATGAGAATCTGAGAGCAGACTAACATGCTCAAGGTTATATGGCTGACATAAACAGCAAAGCTGGACTCTAGATGTATTAGTAATGGTTGACTCAAAGAATAAGGTAAATACTGTTTTAACATACCCTCTTTAAGATACCTTCATAGAAGAGAGAATGTCAGAGTCTTGTATTTAGAAAAAACAGTGAAGACCAGAGGTTTTTTCTCTTGTAAAGTTTGTTCTAGAGAACCTGCAAATTGTATTGACCCAAACAGAAGTAACTTGTACACAAATGTTCATAACAGTATTATTCATAATAGCCAAAAAGTGGGAACAATCCAAATGTCCATCAATTGATCAATAAGTAAAAATTGTGTTAGTCCCATACAGTGGAACATTATTCAGCCATAAAGAGAAAGGAAGTACTGATACTACAACATGGACAAACTTTGGAGATACCGTGCTAAGTGAATGAAGTCAGAGACAAAGACCACATATTGTATGATTCCATTTATGGACTATCCAGAATAAACAAAGCCATAGGGACAGAAAGTAGAATAGTATTTTCCCAGAGCAAGGAGTGAGGGAGGATAAGGAACGACTGCTGTTGGATATGTGATTTCTTTTTAGGCTGATGAAAATATTCTGGCATTAGAAATTGGTGATGCTTGCTCAACCTTGTGAGTATGCTAAAAATCACTTAACTGTACATTTTACAAGGCTGAATTGTATGATGTGTGAATTATATCTCCATAAAAATAATTAAATATTCTGAGGAGAAAAAAAGTACTACTGTCTCCTGAGAGACACTGTCTGCTGTCAGAAAGTTAGAGTTACTCAGAGCCAAATTCCCTGATACATGATAAACAGAATTACATAATTATAGTCCTATCCCAGTTCTCTTATTTTACAGGCAAGTGCACTGATTTGTCCAAAGTCCCACAGATAATTAGTGGCATAATCAGATTCCAAGTTTCCCAAACTGTAATCCCAATCTGTCTTCCACTCCTCTGTTATGGAGCTTCCCAGTTGTGTGTTTTATAGTCATGAAAGGAGTCTGGGGTGCGGGGGGGGGCGGGGGGCAGTCACTGGTCTCTTACCACCACCCTGCCCCGCAACAATGTGCAACTTCTTTAATTAGAGAAAAGGAATAAAGCATAAACCTTCCTCAGAGAGTGAACTCTCTCATGTTAATTCACCTGAGGTGTGATATTGGATTCCACCCTGAGAGCAGGGAGACTTGAGACTTCTGGAGGGAGAAGGAGGGCAGCCTCTGTGCTCTGAGAGTGATCTTGAAGATGCAGGATAGGCAGTCACTTCACCTATTTTCAATTTTGTCCTAGATTGGCATCCCTAGGAAGCAGGATATCTTTTCATTTCCTGCCAAACCTCCTGGTGGCCAAAATTAAAATCCATATTGAGTCTGTAATTAAACTTCCCCTACCTGAGGGTTATGTCCCAGACCGATGCTTTAAAAAGAGTTCTGATACCAAAAAAAAAAAAAAAAAAA
>NW_016807406.1:560244-572970 GCF_001698545.2 Rhinopithecus bieti | reverse complement strand
AGGGGAGAGGGATTGCATTGGGAGTTATACCTGATGTAAATGACGAGTTGATGGGTGCAGCACACCAACATGGCACGAGTATACATATGTAACAAACCTGCACGTTATGCACATGTACCCTAGAACTTAAAGTATAATAATAATAAAAAAAATTTAAAAAAAATAAATTAAAAAAAAGGAAAAAAAAAAGAATATCAGCTTAAAGGGGTGACAAAAAAAAAAAAATGTATGAATGCAGCAATATATGTTACTTGGGCTGCTTAAGTAAAAGAGACAAAATCAATCTACACTCCCCAGTTTCAACAATATTGTTTCCACATGTGTGATATATCTATACCAGAAAAAAAATTAACACAACTAGAAATGCATTCCTCTTGGAGTGGAAACAAATGTCAAAACAAACAACTCGGGATAAACTTGAGCTACAGAAGAAAGCTTTCCTCTCCTCTTTTCTGAGGAGCTTTGAAGATCTGGCCATGGTTGACATAACAACTCATTGCAGTAAATATGTTACTTCAACAGGGAGCATTTCACAGATTGTCCAAGTTGTGTTCTCATCCCATCCAACCTATCTTGGGGGAGGATGAGAACACCGAAGAGCAAAAGGATTTATTCATTTGCCCAAGTTCACGTGGCTAACTGCTTTCAGATACTGGGAATGTTTGATTTACTTGAATCAAAATAGTAAGAATGTCTTCCTGAGTTGTGTTTGATAATGGTTTTCTAGTTACATTATAACATGTCTAAGCTCTATATAACTGAACGTGAGTTTTATTAAGAGTGTCTTAGTATTTGATTGGCTTTGTCAAAAGATTTCAGAGAGTGGTTTTGGGGAACTTGGTGAATGCCCATGCAGTTTTTTGATACAGTGGCAAATAATATTTGTAGAAGATACGACTTTTTAAACTTGAGAACTTCTAATTCCTTAGAAAATATTTACACACTCTTTATTAATTCATTTATGAATAAAATAACCATTCATTTAGTAACAATTTGTTAAATACCTACAATATTATTGAGTACTGATAGATGTTGGGTGTACCAAGGTACCTGTGATTTGGTCCATGAATTTAAAGAGTTTATAGTCTTGTGGGCTGACACAATTTGTTTCAAACTCTGTTCTGCCAGATTTAAGTGAGAAATCCAGGCAAAATACAATGTGTCTGTCAATGAACCATATTGTTACAATATCAGAAACTACTGCCTTGGTACAGCCCACAGTGAATAAGATCATGGTCCTGGGGCTGGGAAAAATCTGGGTTCAAAACCTACCTCTAAGTGTAGTTGCTAAGTGTATGAGCTTGAGGAAGTTGCTTAATTCTCTGAGAAAACATTTAAAATAGTCCGGTAACTGCCCTATAGTCAGCACTTAATAATGTCTATTGTAGTCATTTATTAATAACAAAAGGGCATGGCCTCCTCTCTTTATCACCAAGCTCCAGTGCAAGTAAAACACTTCCATCTACTTTACCTTCAGTGTGTCCTAAACTACATAGTAGGAATAAAGAAAAAAAGGAAAATTGTGGGAGTAGGAGGGAAAGAGAAAATGCCATAAACCGCATGCCTTCTGGCCTTTCTGTCATTTTCCAGGTATCTGTTCTTCCAAGTAGGAGGATCAAAAGTGATGGTGGTTAGTTTTATTGTAAAGTTGACTAAGAACGGCATAGGTCTGCCGGGAGCAGTGGCTCATGCCTGTAATTCCAGCACTTTGTGAGGCTGAGGCAGGCGGATCACTTGAGGTCAGGAGATGGAAACCAGCCTGACCAACATGGTGAAACCCCATCTCTACTAAAAATACAAAAATTAGCCAGGCGTGGTGGCAGGTGCTTGTAGTCCCAGCTACTCAGGAGGCTGAGAATCACTTGAATCCAGGGGGTGGAGGTTGCAGTGAGCCGAGATCATGCCACTGCACTCCAGCCTGGATGACAAAAGCAAAACTCCATCTCAAAAAAAAAAAAAGAAAAAAGGAACAGGTCACAGTTTCTCTCACTATCAAATAATCGTTTGCATTTAAAGGGAAGGAGGAAGAAAACAAGATTGATGCCTATTTTGTTTAATTATATTATCCTCAGGGTAAAACTGTATCTTGTTCTCTACAGTGGTAGGTAGGAAGGTAGATAGGAAGTAAGAAGGTAGGTAGGTAGGTAGATAGGTAAGTAAGTAGGTAGGGAGGGAGATAGATAGAAAGAAAGAAAGAAAAAAATTTATATAAGCACTTTTTTTCTGTATTTTTACCAAGTCTGTTGGGCAATCTGTTGATATTTGAACTAGATAATTTTAGAAATAGAGGAAAATACTGCATCACCACCTAATATTTTGTCATTAACTACAAATAATTATTATTTTACCTGATGTTCTAACATCAAACCATGACTTAAAAGTCCTAGGCAAGGCCGGGCGCGGTGGCTCAAGCCTGTAATCCCAGCACTTTGGGAGGCCGAGACGGGCGGATCACGAGGTCAGGAGATCGAGACCATCCTGGCTAACACGGTGAAACCCCGTCTCTACTAAAAAATACAAAAAAAAAAACTAGCCGGGCGAGGTGGCGGGCGTCTGTAGTCCCAGCTACTCGGGAGGCTGAGGCAGGAGAATGGCGTAAACCTGGGAGGCGGAGCTTGCAGTGAGCTGAGATCCGGCCACTGCACTCCAGCCCGGGCGACAGAGCCAGACTCCGTCTCAAAAAAAAAAAAAAAAAAAAAAAAAAAGTCCTAGGCAGATTTTTCACTGCTGATGATGGTGATGATAGTAGTAAAAACAACAATAATTACCATCCTCCTTCCTCTCTGTTAAATGCTTTAAATACATTATATAATTTATACTTGGCTCAGAGCAGCCCTAATATGGCTAATATTGGTACCTCTGTACCTCTGTATTACAGATGGGGCAACTAAATCGGGTTAAGTAAGTGGCTGAAGGTCACACAAGCATGGCCTCCCCAGAACCAGATACTTCCCACCTACTTTGTCCTAGTCAACCTTAGCTTCACACCTTACCATGTTTCTTCCAGTCTTCAGACCTTACCATATTTCTTCCAGTGCAACACTCTCCGTTTTTGTTGTTGTTGTTGTTTTGTTTGTTTGTTTTTGAGACAGAATCTTGTTCTTGTTGCCCAGGCTGGAGTGCAGTGGCACAATATCAGCTCACTGTAACCTCTGCCTCCCAGGTTCAAGCGATTCTCCTGCCTCAGCCTCCGGAGGAGCTGGGATTACAGGCACCCACCACCATACCCAGCTAATTTTTGTATTTTTAGTAGAGATGGGATTTCGCCATGTTGGACCTCGTGATCCACCTGCCTCAGCCTCCCAAAGTGCTGCGATTACAGGTGTGAGCCACACCCCCCGCACCAACACTCTTCCTTTTATAGTCCCTGTGCAGAAACTGAAACCATTTGTCCCCTGTCCCAGTGCCTCTTCAGTCTAGTCCTTCAATAGCTTCCTCCTCAGTTACTGATTTGCTACATTACTATGGAGACAACCAGATTAAACTGCATAGATATCACTTCCCGTTGCTTTATTTCTGTAACAGCAACCACAGTATGGTGATTTCTGCTTTCCCTCCAAGAAGACAACTGTCCTCCAACACCCAACGTTTTATCTCTGAGTTGTTACCTTATTTACTCTGCAACCCCTACAGTAGCAGTCATTATGTCTCCTCCTGACCTACTCTGGTATGTTCTTTCTCCCTTCCTCCTTCCCTCCTTTGATTTCTCAGTCTATTTATATCTTAGCTTAGAATATAAACTTACAGCTAATGAAACTGTCTTTAAACATGCCTTCAAAGCCCAGTTGTTCATTTCCCTCTGAGTTAAAATGAGTAAAGTTTTGATTATGTTTGTTTAAAAATCACTAGGCTAATAAATCCATATATTGAATGTATTCCATATACATTATCTTCCATACTTCTTTAAAGGTAAATGAGAAATTCTCTAACAAAGTCTTTCCTATAGAAAAAATATGATACACCACTCTCAGGGGAATTATGATAATTCAAAGAACAAACCAAACCAAATTAAATTCACATCTTTTCTGAGCAAAAGAGTAAATAATAAAAATACAGCAGTATTATTTGTTAGGGTCAACAGTTTTTGCTAGAACTTGATGTGATATTCTCTATAGAATTTTGTTGGGAAGTTATGAAGTACTGATAAGACAGGCAAATATTATTTGCACACAAATGATCCTTGCAAAATAAAAATTTTCCAGTGGAAATAAATTCTTCCTTATCCTCTTGTCTTCTTCAGCAGGGTTCTTGGACACCCTCTTTGGGAATGCTCTTCTCTCCAGTGTTGTGATATTTACACGAAAACTTTGGTTTTAATGCAATATTTATCTAACTAGATATAACCAGACTTGAAGGTGATTCTCTAGATTTCTTGTACCTCCCTTATGATTTCAGCTATGTGCTCGATTCAGTTGAATTCAAGAAGATTATCAATTGCATTTCATAATTGTTTATGGATTTCATATTATTTAAACTTGCTCTCCAGTTCAGTAAATAAATTTAAGAGGAAATCAACATTATGAATGTTTTGCTCAGTTATTAGAAATTACTTTTGAGTTTTAGTCTTTTTCTTTCTTTCTTTTTTTTCCTTGGTGTAATTGTAATAGAAACCCAACGAGTCTACAACTGTAGTTGCTACCTTCTGGTTTTGTGACTTTGATCAAATCACTCTGCTTCTCAGGATTTCAGACTCTGCACAAGTATATAATGAGATGGAGCACAAGTGAGCTTTCTAGGTCAGCGTTTCCCAAAATTTTATCATCTATTTTTGTCCAATCTCTATGCTCCCTGCATTATTTTTCACTTTAATTTTTTATTAACTATGTTTTTTTTTTTTTTTTACTTGAAGAAAATTTATCACAGCAGTATCACTTGCTATAAGTAAAAAAGTGGCCATAAGAGTAAAGACAACAGAAACAAATGTATTCAAGCCTGGCATATCCTCAGAAGACTCTGCTCCTGAGCTTTGATAGTTCACCACAAATGTAAGACTGTCAAGTGTTAGAGAGGTTTTAAAGACATGCTGGCACCAAGTGAGACTTTATTTTTAGTTTAATCATAAGAACTCAAAGAGAATTAAGTGAAAGAGGAGTGACTTATTCTTAAGTGAGTTAGTTTTTTTGTTGTTGTTTGTTTGTTTTTTTGAGACAGAGTCTCGCACTGTTGTCTGGGCTGGAGTGCAGTGGTGTGATCTCGGCTCACTGCAACCTCTGCCTCCCAGTTTCATGCGATTCTCCTGCCTCAGCCTCCAAGTAGCTGGGATTATAGGCCTCCACCACCACACCCAACTAATGTTTTGTACCTTTAGTAGAGATAAAGTTTCACTATGTTGGCCAGGCTGGTCTTGAATGCTTGACCTCATGATCCACCCACCTCGGCCTCCCAAAGTGCTAGGATTACAGGCGCGAGCCACCGTACCCAGCCATGAGTTAGTATTTTTCAATGCCTGATCTCTGTACAATCTAAAAATTATCTCCCATGCCAGTGTTGTGCATCTTGCATTTTGGAAATGCTAATGTAAAGAGGAAGCATCTTCCAGCTCTAAAAAAAAAAAAAAAAAAAAATGCTGTAATGCCCCAATGTAATATAAAATATATTCTGGCAAGAATGATCCAGATGAATCATATTTTGTGTGTGATCAGTTTTCTTTCTACATTTTTCATATATGTAAATATTTGTTGCGTATTTTAACTCATGTACTAGGTAAAAGTTGATGTAAATCAGTTTGGGGCTAAGATGTAATAATACTGTTGCCTTTATGGTATAATTTAATGATGTTGCAAAGCTTTCTAAGTAGTAAAACTATAGCTCATTTTATTCCTTATCTCTCCCCATCCAGAATAGCATGGAATGAGTGACATAATGGGGCCAGATTAACCCCTGAACTGCGGCCCTAGAACAGAGATGGCCTGGCATATAAAGTTATTGTGACTGGAGATCCTTGAATAACCATAGTATTTTGACAGAGTGCTGAGTAGTTGCGGCATTAGTAGTGGGAGATTTGACACAGAAACCATTCTTCAAGTCTTAGGAAGCCCAGTTGGCTGTTAAAAACACAACTTGGAATTCCTTTAGTTTCAGTGCCTTGGTTTTACCTTTCCTTGAAGTGCCTTTTTGTTCACTGATCTGTTACAGTGCAATCTTGTTTCTGTTTTTAGCCATCCATTGCTATTACCATAATAAGCCCAGTGTTTCAAACATGTGTGTCTTAGAGTATAATTCCTCCTTACTCAAGACTACTCAAGCCATTCCTTCCCTCCCACAAAAATAATATCTGAATTGTGCAGGCATTGGAAGAATGCAAGGGTCATTCTCAACTTTTTTTTCACCTCCATAAAATAAAAACAAACATTTATGACCTCATGAAAACTTTTTGGGTCAGGAATTTGGGAGCAGCTTAGCTGGATGATTCTGATTCAGGAAATTACAGTCCAATATCAGTTGGGGCTGCAGTTGCTGAAGGCTTGACTGGGGCTAGAGCACCCACTTTCAAGTTGGCTCAGTCACATACGTGGCTGGCGGGTTCATGCCAGGTGTTGATGGGAGGCTTCTATTCTGTACCGCATGGAGTTCTCTATGGCTGCTTGAGTGTCCTAGTGACATGGCCTGTGGCTTCCCTCAGCAGATGATCCAGAGAGAAAGCAAGAGGAAGCCACAGTGGCTTGTTGCAGTAGTCACAGTTGTCATTTCCATAACATTTGATTTATTATAAGCAAGTCATTATTTTCTGCCCCACACTCAAGGGAAGAGAAATAAGTTCCATCTTTTAGAAGGGGCAGTGTCAAAGAATATTTGGACATAATTTCAAACCAATCTGTTCCTCTCCTTTGCTTTCATACTGGGACAAACTGTTGTCAGTTCTTACCTACACAACACGATACGATTTTGGCTGGTCTTCCCTCATCTTCACTGCTCTTCCACTCTTGTGCGTTTCTAATCCATTCTCCCTGGAGAATCCCAAGTGATCATTTGAAAATACAAATCTATCGTATCACTTTTCTTCTTTTGTTGTTGTTTTGTTTTGAGACAGCGTCTCGCTCTGTCGCCCAGGCTGGAGTACAGTGGTGCGACGTTGGCTCACTGTAACCTCCGCCTCCTGGGTTCAAGCAATTCTCATGCCTCAGCCTTCCCAGTAGCTGGGATTACAGGCACATGCCATCACGTCCAGCTAATTTTTGTATTTTTTGTAGAGACAGGGTTTCACCATGTTGGCCAGGCTGGTCTCAAACTCTAACCTCAAGTTATCAACACTCTCTGGAGTGTTGTATTCATGGGTTGGTAACAAATAAACCATTTATAATTTAAAGTTTTCACAGCCTTAGAAATGCTTACATAGATGTTAGGAAATACATTTGGTATACAACAAAATAGAACCTTTGTGCACATTTACTTTTGTATTATATTGTACTGAGGGGTTCTAATCAGGTGAAGAGAAAAGCAGTGTCAGAATGGGAAGTCTGAATTTGAATTGGATGTGTTTAAGCAAATTTGTCTCTTTACCAGCCCTACCTAATTTGAGAATACATAATACCCATTCAGCTTTCCCTGAACTCACATGTTGGATTTTCCCAACTAATTTTAATACACACAGATAAAAAGACCAGATATCTGGTCTATACATTTTCTGAATGTATGGAAACATCTATTTATATAACAAGCATAATATTATAACCAAAACTGAAATCATTTTTATGTTTTGGTGGTTGTTGACTGGCTAATGGCTAATAAGCAACTGTCAGGATAGCGAAATCCCACAATGTATTCAAATATTTAACTCCAATGATTAACATTTGTTCATTCAGCACCTACTAAATGAATCTACCTCTGTTAATCTTCACAATTATCAGGTAGGTAGACACATTGAGATTATCCCTGCTTAGTAGGTGAGAAAACTGATGGTTAGGTACAATTTTCCCATGGTAATGCCACTTACCAGTAGCAGAGTTGCAATTGAAACTTGGGTTTGTGGCCTCTGAAATGATCAGGTAATAGTTATTGATTTTTAAGTTCATGTAAAGACAGGTTTTTGTTTGATCTTGGAATCCGGACTGAGTATTTTTGATAGAAAGGAATAGGTCATATTTTGGATGGGCAGATAAAGGTCCTATAAGAATGTTAGTGCCACAGCTTATACCTAAACATGTTGAAAATATTTTAGGGAAGAGAATGTATATGTTGATGGATTTGTATTATCTGCTTCTGGATTGAATGATTAAAGCCAGTTTTGCCTTATAGCTAAAAGTATCTGATAAAAAAACTAGTCATTTGTTATAAAGAAGAGAAGTGGAGGCTATGTCATCATTACCATCACCATCTGAAGTCATCAAATATATTGCATTTCCTGTGATGTCCCAGTTAGTTCCAAACAGTTACATTTATATAAAATCATATATTTCAGTAACTACTGCAGCCTTGTAAGAATTACATTATTTTAACATAAATAGGTGTTTTCAGACAATCTCATTATTTTTGTATTCCAAATATATAGTACCTTGAAGACCTTGACTTATTTGAGAACAGCATGCAAATCTGCCTGCCTGAAATCTATTGGCGTATATTCAAAATACATTTTACAAGCAGGAGATTATTTTGGGAGCATAATTCATCACTTTGCTTACATGGTTTTTGGCTCTTAGTCTGGCATTTGATTGGAGAACTACATTTTCTTGGAGTAATGTTGAACACAGTCTTGGAGAAACTTTTTTTTTTTTTGACAATTTGAAATATTACTGATTAAAATCCCTTGAGGCCAATTCTATACAGAAAGTACATATTTATCCATTGATTCCATGAAAACATAAAAATTTTTTCCATTTAGTAAATAGATAATTTGGTACAGGATTATTTGCCCTGGAGTATCTGGTTAACCAGGATATAATAAAATGGATCTTGAAGAGTTCCTTCACATTAGTTCAGGAGAAGTGTGTATGTATGTTTGTGTGTGTATGTATGTGTGTGTGTACCTCCTGTAATTGTCTTGTGTATGTGTTTGCATTTAGAGTAGTGTTTTCTTATTCATTTTCCAAAATAAATAATAAATTTTGCCTTATTTCTTGCCTCTGATCCCAATCTATTAGTGGAAACAAGTGAGATTCAACCATAATTGGAAAAGTCATCGCCTTTTGAAGGAAATAACATTTATCACATTAGTCACAGTTCCATTTCACATTGGGTATGTGACCAGCCTTGAACCAGGTGAAATGTAGAAAAATAGAACTTCAGATGTGATCCAAGCTATATATTAGTGGGAATAGTACATCCCTTGATACTGACACTATTCTATTTGAATGTCTTAAGATTCCATTGGCATGCTTTTATAAGCTCCTTCAAAATGTTGGCCAATATTACACAATTGACTGAGTATTTCTGATGCATTCTTTCTGTTAATACCAAGTGCCAATAAATTTTGTGGTAAAATAATTAGATGTTTGCATTTTAAAGATTATATTATCCTTAGTTTCCATGCCAGTTAGATCCCATCTGAGTCTGCATGTATTCATAGACTTCAGGAAAAATTCCACAATGTCACATATTATGCATGGCCTAGAAAATAGGCACTATTGGGAAATTTATATATGTCAAGATTTAACAAAGAGAAGAGAAGCCAGGGGTCCTGTAATCTTCCACATCCCACCTAAAGGTGTGGCAACGCCTGGCTGCCTTGATCTTGTAGTGTGACACTGTGTTCTTGGCAAGAGTCCCGTTCTCTCCAGTAGCCTACCTTGTCAGTGAAGGATAAGTGGACCCCTTGGCTCCAGGCTCCCAGAGACCCTCAGGTGCTGTGGAATATTAAAGTATCCCTTGTGTGGAGATGGAAGCACCTGGTTGCATGATAAGCTGAGCTTGGGTGTAGTCCCTCCTACTGGGAGAAGGTAGGATATCCCTGGCTGTAGTTGTCATATTGTCCGGGGTTCAGAGATTGAGTATCCAGCGTTATTTTGAGTCAGTCCTGCTCATTTAAACTTATAACAGTAGATCTGCATGATTCCCAAACAGGCAGGTATAACATTTTCTCAATGTTGGCCACCTGTTAGACAATCTCATCATTTAGTGGAAACTTCACTGTAATTGCCATGAGGATTATTTATCATCATCTGTTGTATATGGGTGGCTTTGCACTAGTACTGGATAAAACAAATGGGGCTGTCATGGTTTTTCTCTTCTAAGAGTTTATTAGATGATGTCATTCTCAAAGTTTAAACTTTGTGAATAAAAAATAACACTATAGCATGGGCCTTCACCTGAAGGCTTAATTAAAAACAATAAATGAATGCATGTGCTCCAACATTAATCTCATTGAAAATATTTTTAAGAATCCTGCAGTTTTGACTGTAGATAGGATTAAATGTTAAAAATAGACCCTAAACCCATCTTGATTTACTTATTTACTTGGAGAAAAGCAGGTGAGAGAAGCATATTGAATCATACCTAATTCCTACAAACATTGATCTACACACAAATTAATTTACTAAACAAATTATACTTTATACATTTATACATTAAGCATATTTATTTAATTTTAACATACTAGTAAAATGGACATCGGTTGTTCTCCAAATTTTTTCTGTGTTTTCATTTAGATAAAGATGATAATGTTGACAGTAATCTGAAGCTTAGTAATAGAAACAGCAATCATGTGTTGAATATTTATTCTGGTGGTAGTAAGGAATCAATCCATATATATTTACACATCCATAACTATACACATATGCATGCATATATAATAAATAATATATATGCACATTTTTATATTTTTTTCATTTAATCTGCACATCATCCCTTAGGAGTACCTTATTTTTATGCCTACTTCTCAGATAAATGGAGAATTAGGGAAGTGCAATCATTTGCCCCGATCAGTCTACTAGTGGAAGCAGGATTTGAATCTAGGCAATTTGACTTTAAAGGTCCATGCTCTTTATCACTATTCAATACTGCAGATGGAAATTATAAGGCCATCCTGTCCATGTAATTTTAATACAATAAATGCTATGTGCTGAGTGTTTTTTAAAGATTTAATTTTGAATCTGCAGTAAACTGGCTACTTATCTTATTGTCAACCACGTCTTTTTCGGTACTGCGTCCAGGACATAGTTAGATATTAAGTGAAAACATCCATAGTCATTTGTTTTTTTAATTTGAGTTTCTCTAGTTTCTGCACATAGCCCGTATAAACTCAGAAACCGGTTATTTGGAGATTTCACTGAATGAAGTATCATAAGCTTTGTAGTGGGAAGTGGTTATATGACCAGGTCACCCAAACTTAGTTTGCAAATGCTGCAGCAGCTACTCTTAGCAGCCACTGTCCTTTCCATATCATTTCCAAGGTACCTACATTCTTTTGCAGCTACTACTATCCACCACCAAACTTCCTCCTTAGCAGTTCCATAGCCAAGATTTCAGATATTGTTATGCAAATTACAGTGAGGCCAGTACTTTGTTAGAAATTTAGTAAGGACCACAACATTGGGTTGCAAAGGGACAATGCCTCTTCTATTACAACTTGTAGTGTGTCCTTTAGGTTCAGCATTAACACTTTTTATGAAGTATTAGGAGCTTTTAAGGTCCTTTGGCAGGGAGCACTTTATTTATCAATGAAAGAACCTTAAGAAAAGTTAATAAAAATGCTAAAGTATTCTGTCTTGACATAAGGCTCCTGAGTCATAATTTTGATGATCTTCAGCATAGAGCTCTAGCAACATGATGCATCTGGTGTCTGTAAACCCAGCTGTTCCCCAGGAAAGTTGCAAAATTGAGAATCATCAGCCTGAAGGCATGCATAAAAGACAGCACCTGAGAAGTGGTGTTGTGCACCTATGGAAGAACCCAGTCAGAGAAGTACAGACTTCAACTGAACCATCCCGCAGTGTAGAGATGCACACACATCAAGGGAGCATAAATGAGAAAACTGGACTTTCTCAAGCTTGAGGTGTTGGAATAATGACCTAACAGCATTCTCACTAGTCCCATAAAACAGCTTATGTTTCTTCCCATCTAATAGTATGACTAGAATGTAGAAGGAGAGTACTTCTAAAAGTAAATGCGTTTGAACAATCTTTACGTAGGAGGAAGAAAATACTGTATTAAAATTGTCAGTTTTCTTCTTCTTTTCCCTACCTAATGAACTTTTTTGCATCTATCAGTTTCTAACCAGGCAGCTGCTGAAATTTTATTCATGCCTTGGTTTCCTCAAGAATTGATTTTTGTAATTCTCTTTTGCAGCCTTCCCTTACCGGGCTATTTTGAGGTTGCAACACACTCTGAATTCAGCAGTTGCTTCAAGCCTGGCAGCATCTTATTGCCTTTCTTCTGACTTCCTTTACTGACCCCCAGTATCAAACATGATTGCTCCTCCAATTTTAATTTTTACTTGCTGTGGTAGTGAACAACCTTGTTAGTCCTATCACTGAGCCCAGTTGGCAATGTTAGGAGGTCTGAGTAGTTCCATACTCCGTAAATTGCAGTGGTATTAGCAAGTAAAATTGCATACTCTCAATCATCTTGCCCTTATTATATGAGAAGTTTCTAGTGTATTTTAAGGGAGAAAATGCTTTAGAGAGTAAAGAGGAAAAAATCAAAGCAAACGCTCTCTCTCAATATTCTAATCACCAAAGATTGGAATTTTCAGGAACAAATTTCAATTTGATGCTTCAATATAGAATTGAATTTAGGGTATATGTGAGTGTGTACTTTTGCACACACTCATATATATATATATATATATATATA
>NW_016807406.1:529489-556830 GCF_001698545.2 Rhinopithecus bieti | reverse complement strand
TTCCCTTTGAAAACTGGCACAAGACAGGGATGCCCTGTCTCACCACTCCTGTTCAACATAGTGTTGAAATTTCTAGCCAGGGCAATCAGGCAGGAGAAATAAATAAAGGGTATTCAGTTAGGAAAAGAGGAAGTCAAATTGTCCCTGTTTGCAGATGACATGATTGTATATTTAGAAAACCCCATCGTCTCAGCCCAAAAGCTCCTTAAGCTGATAAGCAACTTCAGCAAAGGCTCAGGATACAAAATTAATGTGCAAAAATCACAAGCATTCTTATACACCAGTAACAGACAAGCAGAGAGCCAAATCAGGAATGAACTTCCATTCACAATTGCTTCAAAGAGAATAAAATACCTAGGAATCCAACTTATAAGGGATGTGAAGGACTTCTTCAAGGAGAACTACAAACCACTGCTCAAGGAAATAAAAGAGGACACAGACAAATGGAAGAACATTCCATGCTCTTGGATAGGAAGAATCAATATCGTCAAAATGGCCATACTGCCCAAGGTAATTTATAGATTCAATGCCATCTCCATCAAGCTACCAATGGTTTATGGAATTCTTATGAATAGATAGCTTCAGTTCACCCAGGATTATAAGCATTATATGGTAATAATATGTGAAGAAGCAGAGAAAACTAAAATACAAGTTATCTTCCTTAGCAAGTACAACATTTGCCCACTGAATGTGCTTTCTTAATTCTCAGCTTTGATAAAAAGCAAGGCTTAAGTAAGTGGGGTTCGAGTTAGCAGATATTAGAGTATTTCCTATTGTATTAAGGCAACTGAATGAACTGTTTGAAAGTTTAACTCTCAGGGTGGCTTAGGTGGCTTAGGAAATACAATTATGAGAAGAAATTTTTTCTTCACTTACTTGACTATAATTTGTTGTTAAGATATATTTTTAAATTGTTGAGTATTTTCTCATTTTTCTGTGCCTCTCAATTTTCTGCCAAAAAATAATAATTGTCAGAGAATTTTGCTTTTTTCAGTTAGGATGGAACAAAGTTGCTGCTACTCTATGTGATTAGGGAATGATGTTTTAGGTGAATTAAATAATAAATGATTTTTCCCATATGCCAAACATAGAAGACTAATGAGATTTGAAATTCAGTGTATTTCTTGATATTGAAAATATACGACATGAAATTTTATCATTGACTCAGAAGGTACTTTAGGACTTCCTAGTGTGGGAAAATCGTTAGAAATTGTCAGTCTCTTGTAACATTATGGAAGTGCTGGTTTATCGATATTTTTCTGTGGTGAGAGAAGCAGATAATCAAATCTTTACGGAAATAAAAATCCTACAGAAAATAATGCCGGCAGTCTGCTGATTAAAGTGTCTGAATAAAATGGATTAGGTAAATAAAAAGAATGAGCATATAAGTAGAAGAAATTGTAGTTTCTAAATATTAATTCAGAAAATTTTGATTAATGACTTATATTTCATGTCATATGGCTTAAAGACTTTTTGCCTAATTTCTTATCCTTGAAAACAAAGTGAAGTGCATATGAGAACTCCAATGGAATAAAAACAGCCCATTATGGGCTGGTCTATTACTTCTTTAACAAAGCTCTATCTACTGTCATGGGGCAGCTTAGTATGATAGAAAGAAAACAGAGATGTGTGTTTCAGCTCTTCTACCTAATAGCTTTGTGAATCAGCCAGGATACACAACATGGTTTAGTTGTGCTACAGTAAAAACTCTGTGAAATTTCCGTGGCACAGTACTGCACATGTGTATGTTTGACTCACAACGCATTATCCAAGGTGAATAGGCAGAAAGCCTCTGCCCACGGGTCATCCAGAGACCTAGGCTGATGGAGGCTTTCTGTCAATGCCTGCTTCAAACACCGTCGAGAGTGGAAAGGGAAATGTGGCAAATCATACAGGCTCTTAACATTTCTACTTGGAAGCGAGACATAATTTCTGTCACATTTCATCTGCCAGAGTAAGACACATGGTCAAAGAAAAAGAAAGTAGGATTCTAACATACATCCAGAGAGACATCACTAATGACAGCCACACCATGTGTTTTTGTATAAATCTTTTAGTGTATCTGAGCTTCATTATTCTAATCTGTTATTTTTTTTTTTTAATGTGGAGGATTTCCCTGACTTGATGCCTCTTCCTGTGACCCTCCTCTGAACTTTTGTGGATCCTAGACACCAGAGGAAAGATGTTTTTTCATTTATGCAACAAATACTTTTCAGCTCCTTCTATGTAAGGTACCAGCTAGTCTTTGGAGACACTGCAGAAAGCAAAAATAGGTAAGGTGGATGTCCCAGGTCTTATTTTCAGTTGGATTGACAATAAGCAAAATAGATACATATCTATGCAATATTTCAGATGGTAAAAAGTGCTAAGAGGAAGAATAAAGTAAGGCAGATTTGTTTCAAGGAAAACTTAAGAAAAGGAGGTAAATAATATATGAATTTCAGTAGGTGAAGCTTTCTAGATGATAGAGGAAATGCAGAGCCCTAGGCAGGATTCTCATTGGCATTTTTAGACTACTTTACTGAGGTGTGATTGACATATAAAAAGCTGTACATATTTAAAATATACAACTTGATGTGTCTAGAGATAATACACCCATGAAACCTTTATCACAATCAATGCCGTAAACTTATTCATCACTTCCATAAGTTTTCTCCTGCCTCCTTTTTGTTGTTTTTATTTTGTTTTGATTTCCTTTTATAGTAAAAGCCAAGAAAGGAAACATAAGATCTACCCTCTTAGTACATTTTTAGGTAAATAGTACAGTATTATTAATCATATGCCTTATATTGTAGGGGAGGGCTCCAGAACTTATTAATAGTTTGCATAACTGTTCTGCTGGGCTTTTTAAAAATTTATTTAGAGACAGAGTCTCACTCTGTCACCCAGGCTAGAGTGCAGTAATGTCATCATCGTTCACAGCAGCCTCGAAGTGCTGAGCTCAAGTGGTGCTTCCACCTCAGTTCCCAAATGCTAGGACTCCAGGCACGCACACCATGCCTGTCTTATATTTTATTTTCTTAGGGACAAGTTATTGCTATGTTGACGAGGCTGGTTTTGAACTCCTGGTCTAAAGTGTTCCCGAGTTGGGATTACAAACATGAGCCACCATGCCCAGCTCTCTGCAAAGCATTTTGAGAAGCAGAGAGACCAGGATATCTAGAGTGCAGTGAGTGAGGACAGTGTGAGGAGGTGGGAGAAGGGATCAGAGAGAAGGCAAGGTGTCAGATCATGCAGGGAGAGCCCTGCAGGCAAGGTAAGGACTTTGGATTTTTTTTTTTTTTCTGAATGAGCTGGGAAGCATTGTAGGGTTTTAGACAAAGGAGCATCATATGATCTAAATTTTCTCTGGCTTCTTTGTGGAGAATAATCTATAGGGCGACAATGATGGAAGTAGGAGCACAGCTGGGCAGCTACTGCAGCAATCGATGTAAGATAATGATGGCTTTGACCCAAGTGATGGAGGTAGAGATTGGGAAACATGCTGGATCCTGGATGCATTTTGAAGGTAGAACTATCAGATTTATGAATGGATTGAATGAGAGATGTGAGTTTACCATAGTAATTATTACTATATAGATGCCATTCATTTATACCACAGAAACAACTGATGTCCTGTCAGACGCTAGTGCTGTTCCACAGTTGGGGTTACAGCAGTTGGATTTTCATGATGTTGAATTCAAGTTAAGGAAGACAAATGATAAATAATTTGAAAAATAATTTTAGTATGATAATAAATGGTAGTTTGTACTAGAAAGAAAATTTCATCAAGGGCATGTGAATGATGTAAGTGGCTACATTGGACAGGCAAGGCCTTGGGGAGCTAAGGTCTGAGCCAAGAGGACTCAGATGTGAAGGAATGGAGAAGCAGGGAGATTTGATGGGGGAGCACTCGAGGCAGACAGACATGTAGTGCAAGGATCCTAAGGCTTGGCTAATAGGGGAAGATAGGTCATTGCAGTTTAAACATTGAATTGGGGGACAAAGTGGTTCTGTATTGATAGGGAGGTGAGTATGGACCAGATCACACTGGGCTTGGCAGGCCAGGGAAGAATTTTAGATTATCATAATTCCTTGGCAATAAGAAGTTATTGTAAGGTTTCAAATAGAGAACAATATAACCTAATTTGTCTTTGATACAGGGAGGGGAACAATATACACTGGGGCCTGTGGTAGGGCAGGGGGTGCGGGCAAGGGAGAGCATCAGGAAAAATAGCTAATGCATGCTCAGCTTAATACTTAGGTGATGGGTTGATAGGTGCAGCAAACCATTATGGCACACGTTTGCCTACGTAACAAACCTGCACATCCTGCACATGTATCCCAGAACTTAAAATAAAATAAAATAACTCACAGTGACTGCTGGGTGGATAATGGGTTTTAAGAGGACTTTGACAATGAAAGCATTTAGGAAGCTATTGTGTTATGGCTAATTCCACATGCTTTTCTTACCTGAACACAAGAAGTTGATATTGGTTTTGTTTTTAAAGTGAAATAAATATTTGCCCCTCCATGCTCCCACCACTGTTTGTTCATCAGCATTCTTAGGGAATGAAATGATCCACAGAAGACTTCCCAAATAGCTGTGGTTTCCCTCTTTAAGCTCTGTATCTTTAAAAGCATGTGGTCCATTTCAGTGAAAGTTTTTCTGCATATTTAATACATACTTACCATTTAAATGGAGGATAGTGAGTAAAGCCTAAACTTTTCCTTTGCCTCATGGCTGTATTGGCGTTGGTTAAAAATGATGACTTCAGAGACTTCAGATCTCCAGAACCATGAGCTTTACAGATGCTAGCTCTATTCTTTTTCCCTTGGCTCCTGACTGTGATGTCCTTGTGTTTTGCTTCCACAATCTCCTATCCCCAGGTTTTCAGGACACATTTAATCTTCTTTCTTGATACATTTCTGCTTCTCTTCTTGAGTAAATTTGATGGACTTGGTAACTGTTACATTCTTCCAAGGCCACCTTCTATTGGCATCTGGTTTAAACTATGTCTGTTTTTTTGCTAGAAACTGTCATATAAATAAAGAAAAGAGTAGAAATTATTGTAGTCATATTGCAGAGCAATTTGAACATTCCACTGAAGTTGAATATGTACTACCTACAATCCAGCCATGATAATTCTAGATATATGTGCTAGAAAAGCAGGTGCATATACACAAGAAGACACATTACTGGGATGTTCACTGAGGCATCCAACAGGATAGAAGCAACCTAACTGTCCATACAAAAAGGAAATGAATAAATAATCTGTTTATTCCTATAATGGAATGCTGCATAATAAAGTAACTGAATTAAATCTATGTGTATCAATAACTGCAAAAATGTAAAGTGAAAATAAAAAATTTCAAAAGGATATAGAAATGTAGTGTAATGCTCTTTATATATATTTTAGAAATACCAAAATAATACATGTGTATATACATATGCACACACATAGACACACACACACAACTAATGGCTAATACAGTATAAAAACATGGTAATGATACATAAACATTTCAGAAAACTTCTGTGAATAAAAGCAGGTGGAAGAGAGAAAAGAGGACCTAGTTGAATCTGCCCTTTTAAAATGCTGTGTTAAAAAATAGATATATATGTTTTTAACTAATCTGTAAAATGTTCTCATCTATTATGTCTGACTTTTGACTACATAGGATATCAATTTATGAATTTTCCATATGATAAAATATTTAATAATTTAAAATATCATATAATAAAAAAAGTCTTTTATAGTTCTTCCTACAAGCTGTATTTGATCACTTCTATGGTTTTATGGGTGGCTCTTAACATCTAGTCACACCATTAAATTGTTTTTTTCTTGTGATTGGCTGAATCATCTTTAGGTGTGATGCTTAATTTTTGACTTTTAGGTTGACTCTTCACTGAGATCACAGGAATTTATTGTAAGATCTAACCAAGGGACTGAAATAAATTGAATGCAGTGAAATTGGAGGCATTGTTTCAGCTACCTTAAAGACCACATGATGTACTGATATAGTTGTTAAATCAACTCAGATAAACATGTGTGCTCCAAGTTGGAGAAATCTGAGGCAGAGAAAAAGAATTATCCCAGGTGCCCAAGTCACTTACATGAACAACTTGAATTGAGTACTATTAATATTAGGCTCTTTTGCCAGGAGTGGTGGCATGCACCTGCGGTCCCAGCTACTCAGGAGGCTGAGGTGAGGGCATCACTAGAGCCCAGGAATTTGAAGCTGCAATGAACAATGATTATTCCACTGCACTATAGTCTGGGCAACAGAGTGAGAACCTACCACACATCTACAGCCATCTGATCTTTGACAAACCTGAGAGAAACAAGAAATGGGGAAAGCATTCCCTATTTAATAAATGGTGCTGGGAAAATTGGCTAGCCATAAGTAGAAAGCTGAAACTGGATCCTTTCCTTACTCCTTATATCAAAATTAATTCAAGATGGATTAGAGACTTAAATGTTAGACCTAATACCATAAAAACCCTAGAAGAAAATCTAGGTAGTACCATTCAGGACATAGGCATGGGCAAGGACTTCATGTCTAAAACACCAAAAGCAACGGCAGCAAAAGCCAAAATTGACAAATGGGATCTAATTAAACTAAAGAGCTTCTGCACAGCAAAAGAAACTACCATCAGAGTGAACAGGCAACCTACAGAATGGGAGAAAATTTTTGCAATCTACTCATCTGACAAAGGGCTAATATCCAGAATCTACAAAGAACTCAAACAAATATACAAGAAAAAAACAAACAACCCCATCAAAAAGTGGGCAAAGGATATGAACAGACATTTCTCAAAAGAAGACATTCATACAGCCAACAGACACATGAAAAAATGCTCATCATCACTCGCCATCAGAGAAATGCAAATCAAAACCACAATGAGATACCATCTCACACCAGTTAGAATGGCAATCATTAAGAAGTCAGGAAACAACAGGTGTTGGAGAGGATGTGGAGAAATAGGAACACTTTTACACTGTTGGTGGGATTGTAAACTAGTTCAACCATTATGGAAAACAGTATGGCAATTCCTCAAGGATCTAGAACTAGATGTACCATATGACCCAGCCATCCCACTACTGGGTATATACCCAAAGGATTATAAATTATTCTACTACAAAGACACATGCACACGTATGTTTATTGCGGCACTATTCACAATAGCAAAGACTTGGAATCAACCCAAATGTCCATCTGTGACAGACTGGATTAAGAAAATGTGGCACATATACACCATGGAATACTATGCAGCCATAAAAAAGGATGAGTTTGCGTCCTTTGTAGGGACATGGATGCAGCTGGAAACCATCATTCTTAGCAAACTATCACAAGAACAGAAAACCAAACACCGCATGTTCTCACTCATAGGTGGGAACTGAACAATGAGATCACTTGGACTCGGGAAGGGGAACATCACACACTGGGGCCTATCATGGGGAGGGGGGAGGGGGGAGGGATTGCATTGGGAGTTATACATGATATAAATGATGAATTGATGGGTGCTGACGAGTTGATGGGTGCAGCACACCAACATGGCACAAGTATACATATGTAACAAACCTGCACTTTATGCACATGTACCCTAGAACTTAAAGTATAATAAAAAAGAAAAAAGAAAAAAAAGAAAACCCTAGACTCTTCCTTCCCCTCTCCCCAGACAGATTCCGGTGCAATGATCTCGGCTTACTGCAACCTCCGCCTCACAGGTTCAAGCAATTTTCCTGTCTCAGCTTCCCAAGTAGCTGGTATTACAGGCACGTGCCACCACGCCTGGTTAATTTTTTGTCTTTTTAGTAGAGACAGGGTTTCACCATGTTGACCAGGCTGATCTCAAACTCCTGACCTCGTGATCTACCAATCTCGGCCTGGCCTCCCAGAGTCCTGGGATTACAAGCGTGAGCAAGTGCGCCCCGCCCCTTGGCTCTTTTTAAAAACTGCATTTGTTTCAGTGTAATGAATCAAAAAGGAAGTTATGGCATGAATTGTTTAATTTTTCTATTCTTCCACTACTGGGAGATTTCATAGGCCAAATATTCTCTCTAGAGAGGGGCACCTGATGATGCTTACAGTCTGTGAAGAGTCTGGTCTTGTTCTCCTTTCATCCTGTCTGGAGAAAGGATAATCAACAACAGAATTTTTTTAAAACCCTAATACTTTAGACAAGTCATATTCAGCCACTGTGTGGAAACACTGATTTTTCTACGAGGCTTTCTTAGAGAATAAATATTAACACATATGCTTCATGTGCTGATAGATATTGCTGTGGTTTCAATGTGTCCCCTCCAGAATTTGTGTTGAAATGTAATCCCCATTGTGGAGATATTAAGCAGTGTGGCCTTTTGGAAAGTTATTAAGTCATGAAGGATATGCCCTCATGAATGGATTAGCACCTTAGAAACGGGCTGGAGGAAACTAGCTTAGGACCCTTTGAACTTCTGCCTTCACCATGTGAGGACACAGTATTCAAGGTGCCACCTTGGAAGCAGTGACTGGGCCCTCACCAGACCCGAATTTGCCGGCACCTTTATCCCGGACTTCCCAGCCTCCATAACTGTGAGAAATAAATTCATGTTGTTTATAAATTACCCAGCTTCAGGTATTTTGTTATAGCAGCAGAAACGGGCTAAGAGAGATTTAATATGGAACCCCGAACAATGAAACAACTATTTGTACTTCTAAAATATAGGTAGTTCTCAAAAGCAGTATGTTCAGTAGGCTAGCTCTCTAACTTATCTCTAAAGTTAATTAAACATTATAGCTTAAAAATGTGTTTTAGTTTCTTCTCTTTGAACTTTTATAAAGAAAATATACCTTTGGGACTTGAAAAATTCAGTGTTATAAAATGTCTTTCTAGGGTAGTTTGGGTGGCACCTATAATTAAAATTACATATTTTTCATTTAAAATTCCATTTTATAGTTTTCAAATAAATTCTTTTTTACTATCAATAAAGAGGTATTTTTGATTTGTACATCTTTATATATAGCACTTTGTTTCATTAAACAAATATCATTGATTTCATTAGCAGAAAACTTTATTTTCTTCACCTTAATTTTGAATACAATTACCAAATAAAAGTAGCTTTTATCTTTGTCCCTTTGAGGTTAGAGATGATACCTTATTGATTTCTCTCTCTCTCCCTAGCACAGTGCCTATGCATGGTAGGTAATTAACTGTTTGTTGACTGGTTAAAGTATCTGTATTACAAATAAATACAAAATGCCAGGTTTTACAAAACACTCATTCCATATTGTCTATCACTCCCATTCTATTTTATTTTTCATCATAGTATAAGTTACTAAAATATTATTAAGATCATCTGGGGAACTTTGCTCACTTCCATTCTTGAAATTATTATAATCTTCTCTTAAGAAAAAACTCAAAATGTTTAAGAGCATCTCTGATAGCTTGGTTCTTGTTTGTATAATGGGATAATTTTATTTCTTCAGTTGCCATCCTGCAGACACTTTTTCTGAGTCTTTAGAAACCTCTGTTTTTAAATTGCTTTTACTACATGTGATAAACTTTAAACCTGTGGCCTTCTAAGATGATTCAATCAGTCCTGACATCTCTTCATCTCTTGGTAGCACCCTCACCATTTGTGCAACTATTTCCACTGAGTCACATTTCAGCCTGTGTAGGAACTCATGACGACGTGTTGTTTTATAACACCTTACACTTTGTGCATTTTGCCATTATGGGGGTGGGTTAATGTGCTATAAATGCACAAATTCTTGTTATCACAATAAATTCTAGGTAGAGAAGAGACCATGGAAATGTTTTTTTTTTTTTTTATTTGTATTAGTTTGAGAAAATTAATAGGTATCTCATATGACTAATATCAGAAAATGTAAAACCTATAAACATGCAGCCAAGCAAAAGGGCTGTCATTATGAGTATTTTCAGAGTGTATTGTCTGAGAATATGGTGGGGTTTTCCATTGCCAAAAAGAAATGGACTCAGTTTTCTACTAGTAACTTGGGGAGATACTTTTCAGGTATACAATGCAGGGAGTTACTTAACCTAAAATGGGTACTTAAATTTCACTGATGGTTTAAAGATAAGTAAACAGTTTTCTCTTTTTTGCCAAAGTTGTTTTCATGTAACAATACATCTTATAACAATACTTCCATTATAACATGCTTTATATGTATTATCTCGCTTGATTCAGGTGATGACTATTTTCAATAGATATTGTTGCTGTCTCCATTTTGCAGATGTTATAGGCAAAGTTAAAGGTATGTAGGCAAGTTACATTGATTCAAAGTGATGGACTTCAAACCATTTGCCTCTATTTTGTTGGAACATTCATTAAATAATCAAATAGCACCTGCTATGAGTGGAGCCTTTCAACTCATAAAAGCCAGAACGTTTCGAGGGCAAAAGTACTCACAGCACCTGGGCCCCTCCTCCCCCCAAAAACAAAAAAAAGAAAGAAAGAAAAACCAAAAAACAAAACCTGTTAAAAATGTCTTCATCGCAGACAAGACTCTTTCAAGGGTGGTGATAGCCATGGGACAGAGGTAAAGGTGATGGGCCAAGGAGAGTAACATTGCCTTCCTTAACCTAAGCTGCAGGATTATATGACTTTATAAGATGGTACACATAAAACCATGTATATTGTACTTTATGGGCAATATAAGGACTTTTTGTAGGGCTAATTTGACTCCAATTTTTGCTATATGATCAGTGTTACACTATAATTCACGAAAAAGACAAGACTCAACTCTAATATCAATATTAGCCTTCGCTTACCAGTTATCACTATCAGGTGTGTCATAAGCATTTGTTTTAAGCTTGAATAGACAACCTGATTGGGTGCTATGAAAGTTTGATCAATAACTTAAATGTTTTTTTTTTTCTTTTTTTTTTTTAAGGAAAAATCAGCGTAGAGTTTCTTTCTGCTCTACATTGAATAAACCTCACCAAATCTATCCCTACATTCAGATACTCAATCCACAAATACTGAGTACCTTCTGTGTGCTGAACACTGTTCTAACCCTTGTGGATAGAGTAATGAATGAGACTGGTAAAGTACCTTTTCTCGAAGAGCTAACATTCTATTGTGAGAAAAAAAAAATAAAAGAATCAGAGAAGTCAACAAAAACAAAAAAAGTGAGATACTGAAGAGATGTGAGAGCAGGCCAATGGGTAACTACTTTAGGTGTCAGGAAAGTCCTCTCTGAGGAAGCGGAGTTTAAGCTGAAATCTAAATGACAACAAGGAGCCACTATGGAAACACCAGAGAAGTATATTCTAAGCATTGTAAATAGTTGGTGCAAAGACCCTCAGGTGGGAATAAGCTTGAAATGTAGCCAGCAAGTGAGAAAGAGGAAGATGAGGTCAGAGAGGTATATGAAGACTAGATGATGTGAGATTTTGTAATCCAGGTGAAAATGATTGATTTTGATTCTGGATATAGTGGCAAGTCATTTGAAAGATCCACTTGATCAGAAAGTGACAAGGTAACACACTGGATAAGGTATGGGAACAGTATTGTAGGGAAACAATTGAAGTACAGTTAGGCTGTTGTCCAGATGAGAGGTGACGGTGGGAAAGACCAAAGTGATGTAGTGAAATGTACAAAAATTGAACAGATTCAGGATGTTTGGGAGATAGCATGGAGGGAGTGAGGAAATGAGAGAACAGGGTTAACTTTTAAACTTTTGGCTTGAGCTACGGCATAGACGGTGAATTTTTTTCTGACATGGGTAGGAAACAGGTTCATTGAGGAGAGATAGCAGGCAGAATTGAGAGTTCTGTTTTGGTCCTGTTGAAATAGAGATGCCTGTCAGACATCCTTGTAGAGGATAAACCAAATGCCAAATAAACAGTTGGATACATCAGCCTTGAGTTCCAGGAAGAGACAAGGCCTGGAGATAGAGATTTGGTAGTCATCTGCATATAAAAAAGCAAAGTGCCCACACAGTTATTTTAATTAATTCCACAGAGCCTTCTAAAGTATAATTTGGAGAACTGAGAATTGATGGGTACTTATTTATTGAAACATTTGTCTTGAAGATTTGTTGACAACACAATTGCTCAGAAATTAATTGATAGTTCATGACAAGCAGTGATGGCTCATTTCATCAAAGTTTCCCTAGAAGACAAAGAAAGTTTTATATTATTAGCTTTGGCTTGCTTTGAAAATTTGTTTTTGCACATCACTGTTTTGGGTTAGCAATAAAATTCTCTGCATTTGCTTCATAAATCAAACAAGGACACAATTGTTAAATAGTCTGTATCATATTAATTAGGCTCTGAAACAAAGCAAGCATTACAGCCATTTATAACAGGGTATTGCATAAGTTGCTAATCAATGAGAAAAGCAACTAATTAACAAGCAACCAGTCAGCATTTTGAGGAGAAGTTGGTGACTTTCCGCTTAATTAAACCTTGCAGGTGTCAGTGATGATATGAAAGAATCTTTAATCTGTTTGTGTTGAAATTCCCCCAGATCATTTTCACATCTGTACATGTTTAAAGCCCCTATCTATTTTCATGTAGGTAAAGGGATTTCAGTGTCTTAAAACAGTTCACATTTTTAAAAGCCCTATTCTTAACTAAATCATTAAGATTTCTCCTGGATTAAGACAGTGAAATGAAGTTCATCTATTTCACTCTAAAATAATAAACNAAATTCATTTCTTTTATGGGTAAAATTTAATGATTTTAAGTAAATGTATAGAGTTGTGCAATTATTTCCACATTAGAATTAGAATAAAGGAAATTTTAAAGTTTGGACAAATTTATCCATGAGGTATCAAAATTAGCTTGTAAGGGAGGCTAGATATACCTAGCCTTTAGGAATGACCTATAAAAGCACTGATACGTCTTTCCTTCTAGCCTTTAAGTGTTTCCAAGCATCTGCTAAAGCTACCATCAAAAACAGGATTCTAAATAGGATGAATCAAGGATTAAAAGTAATCTATTCCTTAAATAACTTTTAAAATACCATAAATTCCTCTTTAATTATAGTACATTATTTGGCAAAATTAAGAATACTAGTTCCTCAGGCTGCCTTTGTTTTTGTTTTTAACTTTTAAGTTCCGGGATACCTGTGCAAAATGTGCAAGTTTGTTACATAGGTGTATGTGTGCCATGGTGCTTTGCTGCACCTATTGACCTGTCATCTAGTTTCCCTCCCCTAACCTTCCACTCCCCCAACAGGCCCCGGTGTGTGTTGTTCCCCTCCCTGTGTCCATGTGTTCTCACTGTTGAACTCCCACTTATGACTGAGAACATGCTCTATTTGGTTTTCTGTTGCTGTGTAATTTTGTTGAGGATGATAGTTTTCAGCTTCATCGATGATCTCATTCCTTTTTATGGCTACATAGTTTTCCATGTTGTATATGTACCATATTTTCTTTATCCAGTCTATCATTGATGGGCATTTGGGTTGGTTACATGTCTTTGCTGTTGTAAATAGTGCTTCAATAAACATACATGTGCATGTGTCTTTATAGTAGAATGATTTAGATTCCTTTGGGTATATACCTAGTAATGGGATTGCTGGGTCAAATGGCATTTCTGGTTCTAGATCCTTGAGGAATTGCCACACTGTCTTCCACAATGGTTGAACTCATTTACATTCCCACCAACAGTGTAAAAGCATTCCTATTTCTCCACAGTGTCACCAGCATCTGTTGTTTCTTGACTTTTTAATAATCGCCATTCTGACTGGCATGAGATGGTCTAAGAAAAAAGAACAAAGCTAGAAGCATCATGCTCCCTGACTTCAAATTATTCTACAAGGCTACAGTAACCAAAACAGCATGGTACTGGTAGGAAAACAGACATATAGACCAATAGAACAGAACAGAGACCTCAGAAATAACGCCAAACATCTACAACCATTTGATCTTCGAAAAACCTGACAAAAATAAGCAATGGGGAAAGAATTTCCTATTCAATAAATGGTGCTGGGAAAACTGGCTAGACATATGTAGAAAGCTGAAACTGGATCCCTTCCTTATACATTATACAAAAATTAATTCAAGATGGATTAAAGACTTAAATGTTAGACCTCAAACTATAAAAACCCTAGAAGAAAACCTAGGCTATTACCATTCAGGACATAGGCATGGGCAAAGACTTCATGACGAAAACGCCAAAAGCAATGGCAACAAAAGCCAAAATTGACAAATGAGATCTAATTAAACTAAAGAGCTTCTACACAACAAAAGAAACTATCATACCATGAACAGGCAACCTATAGAATGGGAGAAAATGTTTGCAATCTACCCATCTGACAAAGGCCTCATATTCAGCATCTACAAGGAACTAAAACATTTTCAAGAAAAAAACAACCCCATCAAAAAGTGGGCAAAGGATATGAACAGATATTTCTCAAAAGACATTTATGTGGCCAATAAAACTCAACATCACTTATCTTTAGAGAAATGCCCCCTTATTTTTTTTTTTTTGAAACAGAGTCTCACACTGTCACTCAGGCTGGAGTGCAGTGGTGCAATCTCGGCTCACTGCAACCTCCACCTCCCAGGTTCAAGTGATTCTCCTGCCTCAGCCTCCCAAGTACCTGGGACTACAGGCATGCGCCACCACGCTCAGCTAATTGTTTTGTATTTTTAGTAGAGATGGAGTTTCACGATGTTGGCCAGGATGGTCTTGATCTCTTGACCTCATGATCCACCTGTCTCGGCCTCCCAAAGTGCTGGGATTGCAGGCGTGAGCCACTGGCACCCGACCCGAGAAATGCCCTTTTTTTAAGGGCTATTTCTCTCATGGCTAATTCAAGGAATACAAGGATTCTTTCATAATGATAATGTTTCTATTTATTCTCAGTTATAATCTCTGTGCAAGAGGATGTCATTTTCAAAAAGCTGGAAATGAGCAAACACTTGTATTTGAGATTTACATACGTATGCATATACAAAATATTTGTCATATTAAACATATTGCAATAATTATTTGAAATTTCCAAGAGATGGATAATGATTTGTTGAATGGAAGTAGAAAATATTAAGTAAAATAGCAGCCATCACTTTCTATGTGACAGGAACTGTTCTGAGCACTATCCACACACTTAGGACAGTGTTGTATATATATCCAAACACTGTATATGTAGTACTTAGAATATATACATGTTTACATATAATATGGGATATGTATGAGGGGATGGATAATGCTTAGAATCATCCCGGCACATAGAAAGTGATGGAAAACAGTTCTTAGAACAATTCCTGGGACATAGAAAGTGTTTTAAAAATTAAATGTGGGTATATATAATACACATATATGGAATATGTGTGTATATGTGTATAAATAGTGTATGTGTATATATGTGTATGTATAATATGTATATGTATAATATGTGTATTTGTGTATATGTGTGTACATATACATTTTGTATATATGTATGTTTATGTATACACATATTAATACAAATGTTTGCTCTCTATAAATATATATATATGCTATATATGGGACATCCAATATAAATATCTATTCTATAAGATTGTTGTAAAAAGGAAATGAGCATCCATATGTACAAGTATATACACACTCACTTCATTTTTACAACAGCCTATGAAATAGGTACTTATATTGGTCCCATTCCAGAAACTAAGAAACTGAGGCCCATAAATTAAACATTTGCCAAAAGTGTCCCAAATAGTAAGTAGCACAGCTGGGATAATTAACACAGACAGTCAGGCTCTGGAGTCATTGCTCTTATTTAATCAGTATCTCCTACTGGAAATTTTGATTATCAACATTGTTCATATCATATGGCTTCAATTGTTTATCATTAGTGAAACCTACAGTGTTTCATTTAGTGTTCCAATCTAATAAAACAATCTGTATCTGCTCTGACATACTTCTCTTAAAAATGTCGGTATTTTCAGATACATCAGCAGCCTGGTATTGTGCAAGGAGTAGTAAGTTTGGAATCTGGAGACTTAGAAGTGATAGATCTTCCAAGAGATAATTGCAGAGACTGGGAAATTATTTAGGCTTACCAAACCAGTTATCTGTAAAATAGGGAATATGTTCCTTGACCTAATACTTCTCTATTGTGCCCTCATAATAATGAGACAGTAGCACTTACATTGCCTGAGAGTTTCTGTTTACTTGAGTATCTCTTCATAAACTGTAAGTTCTTTAAGGGCAGGGACCCTGTCTTTTTTACTTTATATCTTCAGCATCCTTTAGGCTACTCTCTGTCATCTCAGAAGCACATATTAAATAAGTACAGAAGCAAAGTATAAAGGAAAAGATAATATTATGATTCCCAAAAGACTTGTCATCAGAATCAAATGTAAATGAAATTTCATTCTTGGGCTCTTGCTACTAGCTGGCCTATGACTAAAACACCAGGCTGGTGCTTCTTCTAGCAGCAGTAGACACTGAATGAAAGGCACAGAAGCAACCTAGAAATTGCATTGAGTGTAAATATTTTCAAAGAATAGCTTGAAGAATAGATTCAAAACATTCCATTATCCATCTATAGGGAAAACATTTGCAGCCTCTGTATATACCTTTATTTTGTGTTTCTATTATCTCTTAGAGTCTTTCAAAATTGTTTATCAGAGACAAAGGGTGGCTATTGGATCATAATTGTAAAATGATGGACATCAGAAGAACTATTTAGTTAAGTAATGAGAGAAGGAGCACGTCCTGTAGAATTTAGTTCTAGGATATCACACAGCAAATTTCAGGACTCTTCTTTAAATCCTTAGGGAGAGGTCTTTTTATTTGCCTGATGAAGAACATGAGGGAACAAGCACTTTTTCCTGGAAATGTTTTTTGTACTGGTCAGATCTGCTAATAACACAACATAGACAGACTACCAGGAATGCGACTGCTTATATCCTCTCTGTTCACAAACATTGCAGTGCATTTGTTGTGCCTTCATTTTCCTCATCAGTACTCAGAGCTCCTAACTTTAACACTTTTCAGTTTTGGAATCAGTTGTTTCTAAGATAAAGGCTTTATTTCTGTACCTGGTACGTTTTTCCCGTGGCATAAATGAAAGTATCTCTTCAAATATGTACCCAAGTAGTGACATACTCTGTCCCAGTCCCTCGAGAGCTCTACAAATTGGAGGTAAGCCAGTCATTCATTTGATTATATTAAGATTAAATGTTTGAAAGCAGGGCAATGACATACCATATGAAATCATATTTTACTTCTCACTTACTTTAGCTGAGTTACTTTGGTGATGCAGAAAGTGGTTTTGAATTTAGGCATTCCGGCTGGGGGCAGGGGCTCATACCTGTAATCCCAGCACTTGAGGAAGCTGAGGTAGGTGAATTGCCTGAGCGCAGGAGTTCAAGACCAGCCTGGGCAACACAGCGAAACCCTGTATCTACAAAAATACAAAAAAAACCCAAGCGTGGTGGCATGTGCCTGTAGTCCCAGCTACACAGGAGGCTATGGTAGGAGGATCACCTGAGCCCAGGAGGTTGAGGCTGCAGTCAGCCGTGATCATGTCACTGTACTCCATCCCGAGGAACAGAGGGAGACCCTGCATCCAAAAAAAGAAAAAAAAAAAGTTATTTATTTATTAAGGTTCATTGAAATCTAGGTTATAGAATAGGTTATATGATAAAATATTCAACCTCATACCTTTATTCTACTCATAAAAGATTTAGCTGTATAAAATAAGTATTGCCACAGGTTGAGTTTAATCCTTTATAATTGCTTGGCTTTCAGTGAAGAATCTGTTTACACAAGAATGTCCTTGTGTGCGGAATAAATAGGATTTTAGAAAATCTGAAAACCTCATTTACACAGAAATATGCACATCACTGGACTCTATAATAGCCCCTCTCCTATGTAATTATTCTTCCTTTGAAACAAAGCACTCTAATTCCAGAATGCCTGTATTAAAAACTGAAGTTGGTTAGGTGTGATTTTTCCTTTTGGATCCTCTTCTGGATGTTGAACAAAAGGAGACTATATATTTTAAGAGACACAAACCTAAACATGAAATGAGAAAGACTTGAAATTTGGCTCTAGAAAGTACATATTCGAGCCTGAATAGGTTATTTTAACTCACCAAATCTTAATTTTATCTTTTGTAAAATGAAATAATGAAAATAATACTTGCCTTATAAGCTTGTCTGGAAAGTTAAATGAGACAAGTCCTGCAAAAATTTTGGCATGTTGCTGGACACATAGAAAGTTCTCAATTAACGTAAGCACCCCCCTGTTCTCGCCTCTTCCTCCTCACCTTCTCATCACTAATGTATATGAAAGTATAACATGCAGCAAGGGAACTAGACTGAGTCTGCCTCAACACATTCTGGAAGGAAGTATTCTGTTCTGCCCATGCTTCTTACCAGAAGATTTATTCTAATCATCAGATGTGTCCTACTTCATCCGAGTAATTGTGATAACACCTGGAGAGGTCTTAACTTTTGTATCATAAAAACACCAAATGCCGCATGTTCTCACTCATAACTGGGAGTTGAACAATGAGAACACATGGTCACAGGTCACAGTAAGGGGAACATTACACATACACACTGGGGCCTGTTGCGGGGTAGGGGGCTAGTGGAAGGATAACATTAGCAGAAATACCTAATGTAGATGACGGGTTGAC
Source organism: Rhinopithecus bieti (assembly GCF_001698545.2). Lineage (NCBI taxonomy): Eukaryota > Metazoa > Chordata > Mammalia > Primates > Cercopithecidae > Rhinopithecus > Rhinopithecus bieti. Next base: position 538,258 of record NW_016807406.1, on the reverse strand, counting down.
GGGTGCAGCAAACCACCATGGCACGTGTATACCTATGTAACAAACCTGCACGTTCTGCACATGTGCCCCAGAACTTAAAGTATAATAAAATAATAAAAAATAATACACCAAAATCTTAAGTGACTTAATGAACCCTATGGAATCATAACTAAATACAATGTATATGTATTTAACTTGCACAGTTATAAGCAACATTTTTCAGTGGGCTGTGATATTAATTCTATTTCACAAAAGAATTTGTGAGAGTCTTAAGCAGGTATGGCCAAGAGAATGATCCTCATTCTGATTTAGCTTCTCAGAAGATTGATGTCCTCTCTGGCATCTTTTATGTGTCTAGCATGATACTTGCAGCAGACCATTATGAGCTGTCATACTGCTTCTTGATATCCAGAATCTTGGTGTGTTCTGCAGAACTGCAGCCTTGCTACATGTTTCAGTGCAGGAAATTCACATTAAGAGATCCTTTTCCAGATAGATTGCTCAGGGAATTTCAGTTCCATCTCTGTTCTAATTGTCGGGAAAAAACCCTTTCTCTCAGTCTACCCTTGCTCTGCATGCCTGTCTTTTGCTTTGCTGTTTCTAGATTCTGCTTTTGGTTATGTATTCTGTACTCATTGTGGCAGTAGGATGAGATTTAATATTTATTAACTATTGGTGGAAAGAATAGCTTCCAGGTGAAAGTCCAGCTGAAAACATAGTCTCCTTTGGACAACAATATAAAGACTTCAGTCTGCCAGAGTAGCATTACTAGAAACCTGGCTGCAGTAAATGTGATGTTACTTTTTTTAACAATACCAAGAAATAATACAAAAGCTACCCAACTGAGAATGAATAAAGTATTTGTTCAGTAAATAATAATTGAGGTTAGTTCCCCATAACTGAGAATCTTTATACAGATACTGAATGACCTGTCATGGGTGTTGTAGAGGGATGAGAAACTTAAAAGAAATTCTTAGTGTAATTTATTGTATTGGGAGCATCATTTATTAGTTCTATACCTAGAATAATGATTCCGAGAGTATGGACGTGGTATAGAAGTAGGACAAGCAAGGTTTTGTTTGTTCCTTGTTTATTTGTTGGTTGGTTTGTTTGTTTTGAGACAGGGTCTCACTCTGTCCCCCAGACTGGAGTGCAGTGGCGGGACCTCTGCTCACTGCAACTTCTGCCACCAGGATTCAAGTGATTCTCGTGCCTCAACTCCCCAGGTGGTTGGGATTACAAGTGTGCACCATCACACCCAGATAATTTTTTGTATTTTTAGTACAGACGGGTTGGACAGGCTGGTCTTGAACTCACGACCTCAGGTGATCCTCCCACCTCAGCCTCCCAAAGCTTGCTGGGATTACAGGTGTGAACCACCATGCTTGGCTGGACAAGCAAGTTTTGAAGCAGAGGAGTTGTCTGAAAAATCTGGAATATGGGGGCAATTATGGAGAAATAATAATTAGTACTGTTCATTGAACCTTTTAATGTTTGCCAGACCCTTTGAGTTCTTCATATACATTAACTTAGCCTACCTAAAGCAACCATGTAAGGATGTGTGTTAATATATCCATTTACAGATGAAATAATGGAAACTCAGAGAAGTAGATATTTCATGCAAGATCATGCAGCCGGTGTGGAAAAGCTGAGATCTGAGACCGGTGCAGTCTGACTCAAAAACCAGCACTCTTAGGGATTAGATTTCCTTGTGTGAAAAATAGGTCAGATGAGATTGATGGAGGCATATAGCTACTTTTCTTTTTTACCAAATACTAATTCTGCATATACACATAATAAAGTAGTTTTTCTGTAGCTATCAAGGAGTTACCTGAAAAGGAAAGGGTGACATCAGAGATCCATGCTATGTTGTGGAGGGCATATTTGCTCTCACCTTAATAAATGCTGCAAAGCATTATAGAAAACTACTTCTCCACTCATGGAAATACAACAAAATCCTTTCATCTTCATATTTTTCAAAAGTGATATTCTGGTGGGCCTGCAAATAGTAAATATTAGCTTCTTGAAAGATCCTTTATTGAGACTAATTTTCTTTTCATTTTATTCTCATGTTTTTTTTTCCCTGATTTTCTACCCCCTTGTTTTGCCCATTCATGGTCCATATATTTTTGTCATTTTAACTCCTCATCCTGAAGCACAGCAATCATTTCTGAGTTTTATGGATCACTGCACAGATATTCTGGTGGTATGCTATTAATCCTTCTCCAACCACACGGCAGTTTTACCCAGGCTTTGGGATGATATTTAGCTGTTACTGTGGAGCTTCCTAGTGGAATCTAGAGAGAAGGGGGGCAGAGGAGGTCAGAGGATAGGTAAACATAAATCAGGTTTGTGCAAACAAGCATGATGAATGCTAGTTCCCAAAGTGCTCTGCCTTTTGTCAAACTTATATATTAGCAGAGAGGGCTGTGTGGCATGAATGATGAATCATAAAACTGCTCTCTGGTGAAAGAGCAAGCATAGAAACCACTGCAGTAACACGGTAGCTTGGATACATCATAAGGCTTGGGAATACAGAGTGGAAAACAATAGTATGTGTATTAGCCTGAATGAAACAGTAAAGAGAACAGAGCAGAGTGTCCCCTGACTGGGAAATCCAGATCAGTCAAAAGGAAGTGACTTTGGAGAAGCAAAACAAGATACAGTAGATCAGGGTTTCTTGACCAGGACTCACACATAGAAAGAAAGAAACAAAACAAAACAAAGAAAACCTCTATGTTCATTAACCATTTACTGAAATGTAGCTGTTTCTTTAATTGTTAATGAGATAATCATGGAATTTTGATCAGTTACAGTGGCTTTACCACTAGCAGAAGTCACTGATTGATATCTTCATATATGATAGTTATTACATAGATCTCAAAATATTGTTTATGCCATTCACTACTTTGAAATTTCAGTACTTATTACATTCACCACTAGAAACACATTATTTTGTTACAGAATTTAAAAATACTTCTATAATTGTTCTTCAGTATAAATTGTTGACTTTGTAATTCTATGTATGTTATTTTATGCACTAGAAAATACTATCCCGAAAAAAGTGTTCATAGGTTTCACCAGTGCACTAAAAGGGTCCAGGAAATAAACAAACAAACAAAAGCTGTGAACTCTTATGGTTGATGCTGTTTTAATGTTAGGTGAGATTCAGCTTTTAAGAATTTAATTTTAAAATTGCTTGAGGAAGAAAAATTTCTACTTTGATATATTCAGTACAATATATGTTGCCACAAGTCAGCATCTACGATGAATAAAAATTAATTTGGGGACTAATGCCTTACCTTCTACTTGTCAACCTTGCAACCTGCCTGTCGACATGAGACCATGGCGTGCTTTTCAGATTAATCAGTGCTAATTCAGCTCCCATTTCCTTTACTTGTATTATACAGATAAACTTTGCAATGAGATTAAGAGTGCTGACTCTTAATTGGAATTATTGATTCTCTCTTTTTTTTTTTTTTTTTTTTTTTTTTTTTTTTTTTTTTGAGACTGAATTTCACCCTGTCTTCCAGGCTGGAGTGCAGAGGCGTGATCTCAGCACACTGCAACCTCCGCCTCCTGGGTTCAAGCGATTCCTTTGCCTCAGCTTCCCAAGTAGCTGGGACTACAAGTGCACACCACCACGCCCAGCTAATTTTTGTATTTTTTTTAGTAGAGACAGGATTTTACCCCGTTGGCCAGGCTGGTCTCGAACTCCTGACCTTAATGATCCACCCACCTTGGCCTCCCAGAATGCTGGGATTACAGGCATGAGCCACTGGGCCTGGCCTCTGATTCTTAATTTTAGCTGTACTACTTAATTAGATATGTGAAACTAGATATATTATTTTATCTCCCTAAGCCTCAGTTTACTCATAATGCGAGTAGTAACAGTAGCTACCTTATAGGGATGTGGTGAAGGCTAAATGAAATAAAGAGCACTTAAAACAGTATAAATGCATAGTAAGTGCTTAATGCATAATTGCCAGTATTTTTTTCAGTACATACTGTAATCATGTGCTTAATAAGAATTGTAACTCACTGCCATCTTCATCCTCCAAAAAGGTAGTGGGTCTCTAAAAATCCATGCACACCTCCCACAATGCCACAAGAGTAGACTTCTGGGACCCTTGACATCCCGGGAACTTTTCATAGGATGGCTTGGATATTCTATTCTAAAATTATTTTCATTAAATATTGGGTCAATATAAAAGAATACTTATAAAGCATGCCTAAGGTATAGAGAATAACAATGTAACAGATACTTAATGACAGTTTAAGCCAATTATCATTTACCATTAACTCTGAAATTTCCCGAATGCTCCTCTGTGATACCAGTCTCTTTCCTCCCAAGTGTAACCATGATCCTGAATTTTGTGTTTATTATTCCATTACTTTTATGGTTTTGTCACATGTATCTCCAAATATAAACTTTGTGTGAATGGAGTTACATTGAAACTTGTGACTTGTTTCTTTCACTCTGCTTAGGTTCCTGAGATTCATCTATGCTGCTATAACTAGATCTAATTTGTTTATCTTATTTTCACTTTTCTATCATTATTTGTGAATTGGTATTCTATAATTTACTATCCACTTAATATTGATATACTCTTTTTTTACTATTACCATTAAGTTCTGCTATGAATATTATTAAATATGTCTCCTGCTGCACCTGATTCTAACAAGTAGAGTTATTGACTCATGAGGTATTTGTATCCTCAGCTTCACCAGATAACACTAAATTGTTTTTCAAAGAGTTGTTATAGTTAAATTTCTTCTACCAGTATCTAATTGTACCTGTTCTTTCACATTCTGGACAACACTTGACAGTGTCAGACTTTTGCCTGTTTGACAATTCGTTGAGTTTGAAATGATATCTCAATATTTTAATTTGCAATTAAACATCTCCTTATTTGGAGAAGTTCTGTGTATTCTGGATGCTATCTTTTGCCAGTTCTCTAAGTTGCACACGTATTCTCCCAGTTGCTTGCTGGCCTTTTCGCTCTTATTTGGAGTCCTTTGATAGAACAGAAGTTCTTAATATTAACATAGTTGAGCCCGTTAAGTTTTTTCTTTATGATTGTACTTTGTGTCTTATATCTTAAAAATCCACAATCTAAGGCTGAGGTGGGTGGATCACTAGGTCAGGAGATCAAGACCATCCTGGCTAATATGGTGAGACCTCGTCTCTACTAAAAATACAAAAACAAAAAGAAATTGCTAGGTGTGGTGGCAGGCACCTGTAGTCCCAGTTACTCAGGAGACTGAGGCAGGAGAATCCCGTGAACCCAGGAGGCGGAGCTTGCAGCGAGCGGAGATTGTGCCACTGCACTCCAGCCTAGGTGACAGAGCAAGACTCCATCTCAGAAAAGAAACACAAAAAACAAACAAACAAAATCCACAACTATTTTTCCTAGGAGTAAAAAGGACTAAATAAAATCCCCTTATATCATTTAAGAGGGAAAATAATGACCAAAGAGGAGAGGAAAGAATTAGGTTGGCTTGGAAGTGGTTATTTTTACATTTTTTTCATCTACAGCTACACTGTGGGTAGAAAAACAGAAAAATTAATTGTGATAACCCAGATTACTTAGAACCTTTAGATAATAAAAATTTAATGTTACTGGGGCATTCCCCTCTAATTTAACTTAATGAGTCTGTTTTCTTAGTCAACTGTACTAGATGCTAGAGATACAAAAATTGATACGAGGAGGAAGCAAGTGTCTAGGCTTCCACATCTGGATAGCCATTTTCACATTTACCACATTACAGGGATGCAATTCAAGGGCAGTACAGAGAAGTTTATCTGTGTTTCATTTTATAATCGTAGGATTATGTATGTCCATACTCAGCCTGCCCTTGGTTCCCACTCCCCACTTTGCTCATCTTCGTATATAATTTGTTTTGTGCCTCATCTTCTTACTAGTCTAAACATGTTGTTGAGGAAAGATATCCAACCATCCTGATTTGGCTGAAGTTGGGAGACTTCCTGGGATGCAGGACTTTTAGTGCTGAAACCAAGCCCCAGGTACCTTGGACAAACTGGTCACCCTACTTTGAGGGCAAGGACTATGTATGTTGCATCTTTGTACCATGTGCAACTCGTTTTACAGTGTTTACACATAGACAGTAGTTTTTAAATGGATTTTGCATCAAGTTGGAAGGCACTCAGTTGTGGTATGGATCCTACCAGTCATTCTTGCAAGTTATGTTTATGTTCTAGCATCTGATTTCATTATGCTGCCATTTTTCTTAGGCATGTTGACTCTTTTTTCTTGAATCCACTGACCTTAGGGTAGCAGTAAGCTTTGTTTACCAACAGGGCTCTGCCATCTATATGAGGGATGTTTCCATTAACTGTCTTTTTGTTTGTTTGTTTGTTTGTTTTTGAGACAGAGGCTTGCTCTGTCACCCAGGCTGGAGTGCAGTGGCTGGATCTCAGCTCACTGCAAACTCTACCTCCCAGTTCAGGCCATTCTCCTGCCTCAGCCTCCCGAGTAGTTGGGAATACAGGAGCCCACCACCATGCCTGGCTAATTTTTTGTATTTTTAGTAGAGATGGGGTTTCACCGTGTTAGCCAGGATGGTCTCGATCTCCTGACCTCATGATCCACCCGCCTCAGCCTCACAAAGTGCTGGGATTACAGGCATGAGCCACCACGCCTGGCCAACTGTCATTTTTTCCACACAAATGCGTCAAAGCTTATTTATTAAAACAAATTTATTATGAATCAGGATTAATTAACAGATTAACATTTACCATACTTTAATTGAAAATATGCATTTAGATTTTGTTGTATCATGAAGTAGTTCTTCTCAGAATCACAAAAGTTGTAGTTATCAAGTTTTCTGCCATTGTTGAATTATCCTGGAGGTGACATTTTTGTGTACAAATTGATGAGAAACTTGCTTCATAGTACAATTTGAGAGGTGGCTGAACTGGCTTCTATAGCTAGATATATTTCCCCTTTTGGGCTGGTGAGTGCCTCCATTAGTTGTCACCCCTTCCACTGTAAGCCACTTTTCCTCCAGCATTACCTTCTAAACCACAAATGCCTGGAGGAGCCTCAGCATATTAAGACAGTTTTGATCGGTACCCCTTTTAGCCGAAGTTATTTTTTCAGCTGCTTTCCAAAGTAACAGATGAGAGGGAATTTGACCTCGGGAAAGCAATTGTGAGGCAGCCAGGTAGGAGGTCACCGCCGGAACACTGAGCAGTAGGGGCAGGAGCCTGCAGCTGTGCATGTGGGAGCCACAGTAGGACACCTAAGAGAAATGGCTTTAGAGATCAACTTTGCTATTCCACAATGCTGTGATCTTGGGCAAGAAAAAAGTGTTTAACAGGTTTGATTTATGAGAATATTTTCCACTCTCAATAGAATGCAATGGGTATCTGATGTAGTCTTGTGCCAATCTAAGTGACTGTTGAAAGAAGATTTCCAAATTTCTCTGATTGCCATCAGTAGAGAGTGATAAAGTGGATTTTTTTTTCTAGTTGCCTTTATCAGTGTCAGTGAAATGAGAACAAAGCTCTCTATTCTCTCAAATTAGAAAGAAATCAGATCTGAATCTCCAAAATCAGTTGAACATCCTTCAACCTGTAGTTCCATGTCTGATTTATAGACAGTGGTAACTGCCATATTGAAAGAAATGTAATCTTGTGATAATTCAGAACTGGACATAACCAAAAAAGTGGTTTTTAATCACAAAATTATTTTCTGGATTGTAATAATTTGGAACTGGATATAACCCAAAAGGTTTTTTTTTGTTTGTTTGTATTTTACTCATGATATGATTTGTCTGAGAAAAGTTTCCCAGTTGTGTGGCAAATAGAATAGAAGGCCTATCTGAGTAAGAATCCAACTGCTGTTATGGTGGACTTTCAGAATAGTTTAATTTGGTCACTTGTCAGTAGTTATAGTGAAATTTTGTCTTAAGAAATGGTATCTGAAAGGGACATATGTTACAGCCTGAATGTCCGCCCCAAATAGAAGCCTTAACCCCCAAATGTGAGTATGAGGTCATAAGGATATGGCACCAATCCAACAGGATTGCTGTCTTTATAATAAGGGGAAGGGACACCAGGAATGCATACACAGAAAAGGCCCTGTGAGGACACAAAGAGAAGGTGGTCATCTGCAAGCCAAGAAGAGAGCCCTCGCCAGAAACCAATCCTGTTGGCACCTCAGTCTTGAACTTACAACCTCCGGAACTGTGAGAAAATAAATTTCTGTTGTTTAAGCAACCCACTCGGTGGAATTCTGCCATGGCAGCCTGAGCAGACTAATGCAGCATCTAATTTTAAAATAAATATTTTTTGGTGCTATTGAAGATGGCTGAATAGGAACAGCTCCAGTCTCCAACTCCCAGCGCGAGCGACACAGAAGACCAGTGATTTCTGCATTTTCAACTGAGGTACTGGGGTCATCTCACTAGGGAGTGCCAGACAATCAGTGCTGGTCAGCTGCTGCAGCCTGACTAGCGAGAGCTGAAGCAGGGTGAGGCATCGCCTCACCTGGGAAGCGCAAGGGGGAAGGGAATCCCTTTTCCTAGCCAGGGGAACTGAGACACACAACACCTGGAAAATCGGGTAACTCCCAGCCCAATACCGCGCTTTAAGCAAACGGGCACACCAGAAGAATATATCCCTCACCTGGCCGGGAGGGTCCCACGGCCACGGAGCCTCCCTCATTGCTAACATAGCAGTCTGCGGCAATCTAACCTCAAGGCAGCAGCGAGGCTGGGGGAGGGGCGCCCGCCGTTGCTGAGGCTTAAGTAGGTAAACAAAGC
>NW_016807406.1:521066-524932 GCF_001698545.2 Rhinopithecus bieti | reverse complement strand
TTAAATAAATAAATAAATAAAATAAAATAAATATTTTTCAAATATTCAATTTTCCCAAGTCCGGTGATCACCACTTGGTTTCTGAATTTGATTTTCTATTTTCTAGTGAAGAATTTTAACCCTGTTCCTTCCCATTCTAGGTTCACAGACTGACATCTGGTCCTTGCTGGCGGTGCACTAGCCTTGGAGGCTGGTGACATGACTTTATAAGAAAATAGAAAGCCTAAGTTTTAGCACCAGCTTCCTTAGTTTTCCACAGTTCATGGTTGTTCTTTAGGCCACTAATATTCCTGATACATCTCTCTAGCTTTTGTCATAATCAACATTGGTTGACTGTATAATGCGTGATGCCTGCTTGCACTGATGCTGTGTTATTGTTTGTTGTTGTTGTTTGTTTGTTTTCTAAAGGGGAATCTTGTAGATTACTAGAGAATTCATGATACTCTGGAATCAGTTATGCCACAAACTAATATTAATCCATGGACATTTCCTGCCAGCCCCACCTGCCTCAGAAACTCAATTTGAGGAGTTTCTCTATTTCTTGTTAAGATAACTTTCATCCTCTGCAAAGTTATTTCTCTTTGCCTAAAGTCAGAAAAGTAGGACCCTGAGCCGAATCTGCCTCTCTTTTGTAAATGAAGTTTCATTGGAACACACAACCATACTCACTGGTTTATGAGTTATATAGGACTGTTATCACACCACAATAACAGCATTGAGAACTTGTAAACGAGCAAAAAAGCCACCAAACCATCTGAAGGCTGTGTGCAGTGGCTCATTCCTTTAATCTCAGCACTTTGGGAGGCCAAGGCTGGTGGATCACTTGAGGTCAGGAGTTCGAGACCAGCCTGGCCAATATGGTGAAACTCCATCTCTGCCAAAAAATACAACAAAAATTAGCCGGGCATGGTGGCACACAACTGTAGTCCCAGCTACTTGGGAGGCTAAAGTGGGAGAATTGCTTGAACCTGGGAGTCAGAGGTTGCAGTGAGCCAAGATCCTGCCACTGCAGTCCAGCCTGGGTGACAGAGTGAGACCCTGTCTCAAAACAAACAAAGAATCTGAATCTAAAATATTTACAATCTATATGTCTATCTTACTAAAACATATACTTAAGGAAAAAGTTTGCTGACCACTGCTTTATGTTACCTGTTGGCTTGACAAGCCCAATACAGTCCCATTTCTTATTAGTACATGAATCATAAATAATGCTGAGAAACTATAACTTAATATTGTTAAATCTTTTTCTCTGAAATTATAGTAAAATTTGAGAGGAATTAGTGTGGGATATCCCTGTCTATTTATTAAGGGAGTGTGTGTGTGTCTGTGTGTGTGTGTGTGTGTGTGTGTGTGTGTACTATGTGTTTAATAAAATTTTAGGAATACTAGGATTTGTTGAGTAGCATTCCTTTTTAAAAAATGTGTAAAATTTAAAATTATGTGAATATTCATAATACAGAAGTCTTATTAGCTTTAAAGATTTACCTGTGTAAAGACATTGCCTGTACTTGATCAAGTAAATTTTCAGTTCATTCAAAATGTGTATTTTATTTGCATCTTACCAAACCTCAACTTATAATCAGTTGACCAAGTTATAAAAATTTTCTTTCATTCCCATCAGATCTCAATCTATATTGGTGGAGGTGGGAGTATATTATAAGGCAAAATCTCTCATCTGTTCTCCAGAAATTAAGTCTTAACAATGTTTTCTAAGAGTAATAGCCCTGATGCAGTGCTTAAAACTTTATTTCCATATTTGTTATTTCTGACTGCTAGAAAGCAAAGGTCGCTAGGTCAGGAAATTAGCTTGAGGGGGAAAAAGGAAAGTAGTTACTCTAAGGTTAAAATCCATATAGTGTGATGGGTTATTGTGACGAATACTTAGTTTCGAAAGACTTCATTTATTATGTAATAGCCATATGCAGTTAATAGAATGCTTCCGTTAGTGAACCTCACAAATGATTTAGTAACCCCCAGAGATTAGCTGGATGTTCATATGCACTAGAAGAAGAAAGCAAATTTGACGTTAAAAACAACACATAATGCAATGAAAACAAAATACCCCTTAAGAGTTACCATGTACTATACAAGACCCATCAGTCATCCTCAGTACCATTCAGAGCCTGAGACTGGTTCAGTCATGTCTACCATCTGGTTCTATAACAATTTTCAAGTCCCAGTGATCATAGTTTTGATAAGGTACCAGGTGCTATATTAAGGGCTTCATATGTAAATAATTTTAAAGTTTTTTTTTTTTTTTTTTTTTTTTAATTTGAAGAAACAGAAGTCAAGTTAACAAAGATGCCTTAAGTAAAGTAAAATTGAAACCAAGTAAGTAAGGGTTCAAAATTCATGCAGTATTAAAAATCATTTCTGGCCAGGCATGGTGGCTCACACCTGTAAACCTAGAGCTTCAGGAGGCCAAGGTGGGAAAATCGCTTAAACCCAAGAGTTCAAAACCAGCTTGGGCAACATAGGGAGACCCTTTCTCTACAAAAATACAAAACAAAACAAAACAAAACAAAAAACAAATTAAAAATTTAGCGGGGCATGGTGGCGTGCACTTGTAATCCTATGCACTCAGCAGGCTGAAGTGAGAGGATTGCTTGAGCAAAAGGAGTTCAGGACTGTAGTGAACCATGATTGCATCACTGCACTTCACTGTGGGGGACGACCCTGTCTCAAAACATACATACATACACACACACACACACACACGTCTGTGTCTGTGTGTGTGTATATATATGTATATATCTTCTGCAGGTACACTTTGTTTACCTCTCTCCTGATCTGCAATCTCTTAAAAGACAGAGACTGTATTTTGCTAATTGTTTAATTCCCCTAGTGCTCATCTGGTACATTTTCTACCTAGTGCAGTCATATCTTATTTAGAGTCTCATTTCTGCAAACTGTGCATAGACAAAATTGGTTTTCAAAACCTTTTAGGTAAAGCCCATGTTGGAGAGTGACATATTGCATTTCAGTAAACCTAACGCTTCTGAATTTCTTCATAACACTGGAAAACATGGCTGTTTTTCAGTTGAGCATTAGATAAAGGACTTTTCCTATCCTCGGGGGTCGTGTTGTATGTAAACTGTATTCTTTCATACACCAGAATTACACTCAACATGGCATTGAGAGGCATGAAGAGATCAAGACTTACTCAAAGAGTTTCACATTTATGCTTCTCATGCTCGCTGTGGGGCATAGCGTTGACATCGAGAAAACCCGGAACAGCATTATCCTTGAGCTCTTAGGGTGTGATTTAACTCACATAAGTTAAATTCACCAGTGGTGCCACAATATTGTACCAAGTAGAGATAAAGACTTCACATTTCTTTAGCACTTACTGTATGCCAGCCACATTGCATTAACTCTGCACTTAATAATTCTCATGACACTGCACAAGGTATATGTCATCACTGTCTTTGTGTTATAAGTGATGAAGCTCAGATGTGCCTCAGAAAAGCTGAGTAAATTCTCCAGGGTCCCCCTGCCAGTGAATGCCAAAATCAGGATTTAAAGACCTCAAATGCTTTTAACCATCTAGCTTTGCATTTTCCTTAAGAAATGTTGATTGAGGCTGGGTGCGGTGGCTCAAGCCTGTAATCCCAGCACTTTGGGAGGCCAAGACGAGAGGATCACGAGGTCAGGAGATCGAGACCATCCTGGCTAACACGGTGAAACCCCGTCTTTACTAAAAATTACAAAAAACTAGCTGGGCAAGGTGGCGGGCACCTGTAGTCCCAGCTACTCAGGAGGCTGAGGCAGGAGAATGGCGTAAACCTGGGAGGCAGAGCTTGCAGTGAGCTGAGATCCAGCCACTGCACTCCAGCCTGGGTGACAGAGTGAGACTCAATCTCAAA
>NW_016807406.1:513963-517966 GCF_001698545.2 Rhinopithecus bieti | reverse complement strand
AAAAAAAAAAAAAAAAAAAGAAATGTTGATTGAAAAATTACAAGTAATAGTATATATAATTTATATTTTGTATATATAATATATATACTTTTATATAATATCTATAACATAGATAAATTATATATACAATCTAAGGTTGTACACTATCTACCTTTTGCTTCAAGTTGATTTTTATAAATATTCTTCTCTGTGTTGTATCTATATTCCAAAGAATTATTTAAGGTAGAGAAATCATCAGCCATTTGTACATAGTAGTCCAGTTATGCAAACCTTAGCTATAGCCCCACAAAGGCTGCAACAGCTGGGAGCACTGTTCACATAAAACACAACATAAATTACGCCCTCATTCAGAGTGCAGAACAATCACTGCCCTTGACTGCTGGCTAGGCACTGGATTCATCAAGAAAATTTTAGGAAGAGATAAACTCCTAAAACCCTTTATCACACTTCATTAGTTGCATTCAGTGCTATGCCTCCGAATTCTGCTCCTGTACATATTTAATAAACAGAGATGTCAACACATTGTCTGATTTTAAATTGTGAGGATTTCAGCATGGCCGATTTTGGGTCCATAAACACATCAGTTTCTCATGTTTATACAGAAAGTCAACCTTGATTTGGGGCTTAAATCCACTGTGAAAATGCAGTAGATCTTTTAATTAGGTGAGAATATTTCTAAAGACGTCTTTAATGTCTATTTTATTAGTGATGATAATGCAGTCACAAAAACAGCTAGATCCAAAATATCCTCTCCACACTCACAGTAGTCTGCCGCCTGTAAAAGTCTTTAAGAAAGCAGAAGCACTGTGTTCATAACCTTGCTGGCATGAGGTTAATTCAGAAAGTCACTTGGTCTTTGCTCTTGACCTCAAAATCTACCTCCTGTTAAGAAGGAGAAAAAGGAAGAAAAGCATTTGCTCGTCACTTGTCAGGAAATAAAAGGAAGAAATGGGATACTGAGAGTAAAGTAGTATAGTGGAAACACGCATTTTCTATTTTCTACTTTAAGTTCCATTACCTTTCAACATTGTTGATATTGTAGATGAAGAAATGCTTGCCTACTCTCTACAAATGATATCCTATCCCTTACAAGAACAGATGAACATAGTGGTTGGGAAACAATTTAAATTGTTTCTGAGTTCTTTGGAGGATCTCATGTAAATTCATTAGTAACTCTGGAACTATCTACTATGCATTTAAGTAATGAAAAATGTATTAGTTTCACTACACAAATGTATTAGCTTCCACTCTGTAGTTAAATGAAAAATGTATTAGCCTATATGTATAAATATCTTAACATTCAGTCTGTGGTATTTTCTCTTAGACACTACTCCACTTGAACTAGTCTATAATGCAAACACTGCTTAAAGTCTCAATACTGGAGAATTACACTTTTTAAAAAATTATCTTAAGTAGCAGAAAATATTTGTGTATGTGGTGATATTTGTTTAATATAGCAAATAAGCATTCCTTCCTAAAAATGCTCTTTCAGAACTTATTCAATGCTATAATAGTTTTGTGTAGGAAACTAAAGAAGGCTATTAGTTCTTGAAAAATTCTAGGGCCAGGTGCAGTGGCTCAGACCTGTAATCCCAGCACTTTGGGAGGCTGAGGTGGGTGGGTCATGAGGTCAGGAGACCAAGACTATCCTGGTTAATGCAGTGAAAACTCATCTCTACTAAAACTAGAGAAAAAAAATTACATATATATATATATATATATTAGCTGGGCGTGGTGGCATGCACCTGTAGTCCCAGCTACTCAGGAGGCTGAGGTAGGAGAATCACTTGAACCCGGGAGGCAGAGGTTGCAGTGAGCCGAAATTGCACCACTGTACTCCAGCCTGGGTGACAGAGCGAGACTCCATCTCAAAAAATAACAATAAAATAAAAAATTCTATAAATAATTGCATACATTCACCACTTGAAATCTAACAAAACAAATCCAGTATTGGGGTGAAGATTTTATTCTTAGTAGAAAGACCTGGCATGTGCCACTCAGTTATTGAGGGATTCATTTCGTGTAGTAGCTAAACATAGATCAGCAAGACAGTTATCTCTGAACCATCTAGGGGAATTTGTAAGTTTTCATCGAATTTTTTTTTCTAGTGAGTGATGTTGCTGTATTACACTTAAACTGAAACCTATTCACTCTCTACCCACCTGTTCAATGCCACCACTCTGGATAACTGTTAAAATTATTTTCCCTCTATATCTCCTTGAAAAATAGCCTGTTACATTTGATGGGTCAATCTGACAATCTCCAAAGAAAGATACAAGTAAAGTCAAAAAAGGACAGTGTGAAATACTGAGATACCAAACTGTAATTAGAAATGAAAGGATTTTCTCTTCATTTTCTGGTTCTCACACTTTTCCTCTATTAACAATTTTAGCCATGTCTTATCTCCCATTTAACTGTAATTTGAAAGTGAAAACTCTGTGAGTAAAAAAGGTACTGTTTGTGCATATCTACATAAACATTCATGCATCTCTATCCCCCATGTCTAGTGGCTCCTTCACCATAGAATAACTAGATCCTAATTTTCTGTTCCTTCGTCCTTCAGTTATTTTTGGAAGCTTTCACAAGGGCTCCTTGAATGTGCCCACAGAAGGACGTGTTAGTTGGAGGTTACCACCCAGCATCTGCCCTGCTCATTGCCTCTTCTGGCTTTTTCTGGCCATGTTCAGAGCTTGCTCTTGGATCTTGATGAAAGTGAAACTGGCCAGATAGTCCCATAGCACTGATGTTTATGGTTTCTTTAACATATACATTGACCCTCCCAGTCTTAAAACTTGAGAAGGTTATATTTGTTGAGTTCCTTTCTCAGGAAACCAACCATCAGGTCTCCCGGGTAGTATCAAGGAACTGAAACTTACCAGATCACCACCTCTAGACAATGAGACACCAGATCTCTCAGGCATCATTATTGCCCAACTGAGCACCTGCTTCCTGTTGACCAACTTCTCTTCCTTACCCCTCCCTAATTCCTGTTTTCCCACACATGGTTACTTTTCTTCCCTGCTATATAAACCCCTAATTTTAGTTGATGAGAAAGACAAATTTGAGACTGATCTCCCATCTCATTGGCTGCAGAACCTGATTAAAACCTTCTTCCCTGGCAATACTTGTCCCAGTGATTGGCTTTCTCCAGTGAAAAGCAGAACCTAGATCAAACCCCAAACCCTTGGCATTTTGGTATTGGTAAGAAAAGCTGCCACCACCTATTAGGAGGAGGAGGACAATAGAGGTAATTCCACATACTCTCAAAACTTTACATCATCGGGCATCAGAATGTACTTCATCCCGTCTCTTCTTTGGCCCCTCTGTTACTGTTGAGCAACATTAATTATGCTTATTTAAATTAGACATAGAAGATAGAATATTTATTGCCTATAAAGGCTGTGTAATCATTTTATAGAAGTCTGAGACCTGCAATCTGCTCACCTCAGAGAGGAAAAAAAAAAAAAAAAACCCAGGAATTATGTATCTCTATTCTTTAAATTATCTGAGTTAATAAATGCATCTGGAATTAAAGTGTTTTAGAAAATAAAGAAAAGTCCTTAATGCATTTTTGATTGGATAATCTCCAAACTTCCCAACTCAAACTCGTATCTGTTTATTACTTTATAACTGCATCCCCACTCCTAATATGAACAGTGAAGTCCAAATAAGCTTATAAAATCCTAACAAAATTACAAACACCAATTATCTACCAATAGAGGTAGATAATTTTTATAAGTATCAAATTTTATGAAGACTGTTTTCTAGTCATTTAGATGTATTTGCTGCTGAAGGACAAAACAGTATTAACTATCTCAAAGGCAATGGCTTTAGAATTGATAATATTCTTTCATATACATCTCTATATCAATTTTTAATTATTTGTAATTATAGTGCATAATTTCCATTTTCTTCTTTCCCTCCCTCTCTTCCTTCCTTCCTTCCTTCCTCTTTCTTTCTTTCTTTCTTTCTTTCTTTCTTTCTTTCTTTCTTTCTTTCCTTC
>NW_016807406.1:479204-513518 GCF_001698545.2 Rhinopithecus bieti | reverse complement strand
TCTTTCTTTCCTTTCTTTCCTTCCTTCCTTCCTTCCTTCCTTCCTTCCTTCCTTCCTTCCTTCTTTCTTTTTCTTTTTTTCTTGAGATAGTGTCCCACTCTGTCACCTAGTCTGGATTGCAGTAAGTGGCATGATCTCAGCTTACTGCAACCTTGACTTCCCGGACTCAGGTGATACTCCCAACTCAACCTTCCTAGTAGCTGGGACTATAAGTGTGCACCACCATGCCTGGCTAATTTTTATAATTTTAGTAGAGACAGGGTTTCACCATGTTGGCCAGGCTGTTCTTGAGCTCCTGGGCTCAAGTGATCTGCCTGCTTTGGCTTTTCAAAGTGCTAGGATTACAGCCCTGAGCCACTGCACCTGGCCTCCATTTTCTTTACATACACAAGGTGTTTAAAACATTTTTGTAAATAAGCTAATTGTAGAGTTACAATTTATATAAGTGAAGGAATTAGAAACTTGCCCATAGTTACAAGTTTAAAAGCAAAATGGATTCTGATTGCAGGCATGGCTTCCAAATTCTGGCTTTTTTGAAACTGCAAACCATGATCAAAGTTAGATTAGGCATTTGATGAAGAGTCCTCCTTTCGAAAGGAGTCCTCCTTTGCCTTACCTCTGAAACAAGCAGTGTACAGACACTTCAGTTGCTGTTCTTCAGGTTGTACAATGCAGGGGCCCAAATATGTCACCCTATGATTGGTCCCTGCCTCAACAAGAAACGTCATTGAGCTTTGAAGGTACCTCTGCTGTCTATGTCTCTTGGGATTTGAATTCATCCTCTTGATTATTACTGCCCTGCTTATTCAACTCTTAAAAATCCTTGATTCTTGTGCATTAGCCTGTATGTTTTACTATAGTTGTCTCCATACATGTGACATTGGGTTATCTGTCTAACCTCTGATGTCCCCCAGACCTGTCATCTAATACTCATGCCTACCCTTGCCTAAATGTATTTTCTAAATTTCTAACTTCCAATTACAGACGCTTCCCTTGATTGACTCTTCATCGAATGCCTAATCTAACTTTGATCATGGTTTGCAGTTTTTAAAAAGCCAGAATTTGGAAGCCATACCTGGAATCAGAATCCATTTTGCTTTTAAACTTGTAACTGTGGGCAAATTGCTAATTCATTCACTTATAAATTGTGCCTCTACAATAGAGGTAGATAAATGATAGGTCTTTAATGAATTGCATGTATAAACTGCCAAGCACAGCATAACACATTATAGGAATTTAGCAAGTGATAATTATTGTTCTCCTCTTGCTTGAGTTTAACTTCCACCTTATTGGAAAAATTTTTCCATTAACTTCTCCCTTAATGCCCATTCTCACATGGCTTCAGATTCATGACTCTGTGCAGATTTTTTAAACCTGTCAGTGCTCTTTTGAATCCTTGGTAATAGCCTTTCTCTGTTTCCAGCCTTACCTTCAAACTCCTAGTTTCATGTGATTCAGTGTTGGGCCCCGTCCCCGCCACAGCTGTAGCAATAAAAGGTTTCCCTTTCAGTAGGATGTGAAAATGCCTTAAACCTTTTTAAGCCCTTAAAATGTCAATAGAATTTTATTTGTATTATAAAGAAAGTTGCAGTTTACAAATTGAAGATTTCTGAAGTGAAGAAACATTTATCTTTTTTTTATTTTTTTACTTTCTGACACATGTTCAGACAGTCATTAGCTTTTTTAAAGCTGCAATAATCAATAAACTTTGATACTTACCTATTTTAATTATATTCACAATTCAAAAACTGTATCAGAGTGAATTTCTTTATATGAAAACTCATAGTGTTGATGAAACCATTTAGCTAGACATATACAGTGTGATGACTAATAGGCATCTCAAAGTCAACTTCTTGACCTGACCTCCTCTTTTCTCCCCAAACCTGTTTCACCTGCACATGTCCCCATTTCAGATGATGACAACTTCATCTTTTTCATTGTTCAGACCAAAACCTTAAATTCTTTTGAAACTCTTTGCTTTCTCTCATGTCCCTCAGCCAATATGTGGCTTTACCTTTAAAATGTATTCAGAACCTAACTATTAGTTCTCAGCACCTTCCATGCTACCATTCTGGTCTGACGCACCAGCAAGCATCTTTCTTCTGGAATATTAAAATACCCTCCTCATTGGTCTGCCTTTTACTCCCTACAATCTATTTTACAATTTGGTCTCGCTGCTTTCCCCCTTTCCTCCTACACTCTATTCTCAACACAGCTATCAGAGTGATTCTTTTAAAAAGTAAATCAGAACACAACATTCTTTTTTTTTTTCTTCAAAAACTTTCATTGACTCTCCATTTTACTCAGAGCAAAGCCAAAGTCCTTCTCTTATCCTGTCATGTATAACCTGCACTGCATCCCTCCACAACTATCTAACTCTTCTCTTCCTAATTCTATTCTACGGTATTTTCTTCTATTCCTATTTAATTCTGTCCTAGTTCCACTGGTACCCTGCCCCACCTGTTAACATGCTAGGCTTGTACCTACCATCAGGCTATGGTCTACTGCTCCCTCAGATCAGTGCTTGCCCAACTCCATCTCTTCCTCAAAAATTTGCTCAGACCTCACCCTCTTAGTGAAGCTATTCTAAACACCTATTTCCTACTACATCTTATGCACTTCCTTCCACATTCATGGAGCTCCCTTATCCTGTTCCACTTTTTATTTTTTTGGTAACATTTATAAACTTCTAACACACTATATATTTTGCTTATTATATTTTTAATAAATTCTTCAAGGGCACGCATCTTTGTTTTATTCCTTGAGAACAGTACCTGTCACACAGCGGGTACTTGATGCATATTTATTAAATGAATGGATTTTTCTTTGTCTGAAATAAATTTATTTGGAAAATATTTAATACATTTGTGTTTTGTTGAGCTGGGGGTTTGTTACTACTGCTATTTCTATAAAAGGTTGAAATACAGAAGGGAAAAGAAAATCTCACCAGCTATCTGGCCTTGTACAGATAAAGCCAAATGATTGAATGCTTGACTGAATTGACTGGTTGTTTGGACATATTTTTTGTAATAGCTTAAGGAAAAACTAAGCTATCTGACCTCCACCCCTTTTCCCCTTGCTAGAGCTAGAGCTGTCGAAAAGGCACATAATACACAGTTGGGTTTTAACGAATTTAGTTAATTGAATTCAATGAACTGAAAATACAGTGAAAATCATCAACTTTTATATGTAAAACAAAATCTGTTTTTGTCTGACTTAAAGGGGATGTAGCTGGGGGCTAAAGGATTAGAAATGAGCAAGAGAATAATCTGGCATTGCTTTGCTTTTCAGCGAGCTTTCTAAGCTCTCAAATGGCAATGTTGGAGAAATTCATTACATTGTAGTAAAGTATGACAAGTTGAAGAGTTTAAATTGATTAACGAAAGCAAACACCAACATATTATGCATGAAAACTGCTGTTGAAACAACAGATCAAAAACTGTACTCTAACAATGTAGTGCTTTTTATATATTTCTATATTCAGAGATTTGTAAGGCTATTTATGGGTTAGCATGGAAGGAATAAGACTTTCTACCAAAAGCAGGCACATAGTTTTTATACAGAAATATGTCTACCAGGGATTATATAATGAGGAAATGGTGAATTGATGGAAAGAATAAGATACACAAGGGGGGAAATGTAGTAAAGAATCGGTGGTTACCTGATGTAGTTCTTTAAGAAAAGCATGATTGGGTAATGGGAACACTTACAAAGCTAAACAATGACTGTGAGCTAAATAACTGGACACAAGAACAGCTCTTTAATATCTAGTGAGTGTGTGTGTGTATATATATGCACAAATACACGTTTCACACACACATGTACATACACACTTTGTATGAGGAAGGTCTATGATCAGAAATACTAACATCACTATTCAGTCCTTGATGACAAATTTTATACTCCTGTGATAATTCCTTTATAGCTAGTTGACTTTGGAACCAGAGAGTCCCTTCTAACAATACAGCTATTCCTAGGATTAGAGGTTCTAATCAAGACCTTTTTTTAAATGTGTCACATTTGTCAGGTCACTTTTCTCTCTGAAGGAGGCAGCATCAGAGTGCTGGACAGAGGATAAGAGGGGAAGAGAATAAGGATGATTAACAGGAAGAGAAAAAAATTGGAGGGAGGTCATAAAGTCTTTCCTTGATTTCTCAATTGTGACTTGGTATGAAACTAAGACAGATTCTGCCAGATCGCCCTTTAAAAGTCAGTGTATTTAATACCCTCAAAATTAATGCGATATACAACTTCAACTATATGTTTTTTAAAAAGGAAATGCACCAAACGCATTAAATTTTAATGATGGATAGAATTAAATGCTGTCATATGCTTGGCCTTTGCAAATTGCTCCATTAATTATTATAAGTGCTTCTAGTGTGACATGTGAGTATACAAAAAAAAAACTGTATTGAATTTATCTGTAAATAGATTTGAAATGATTGGTGTACATTCTATTGACACTTCCCAGGGAGTACATATTATTCACATTTTTTGCAGATGTGAAAGCAGGAAAACACTTAAATTGTCCAGGAATCAGCCTTGGCATTAAAACATCTACATTATTTTATTCCTCATAACTGCAGGAAATACCTCATTTAAGCAATCTTGTAAGTCAACTAAATGCAAATAAATTCTCCAGTGGAGAATGACAAGTTCATCAACTTGATTCCCTCCCACTCCCAACATTTTCTGTCTTACTGTCGACTGCTTCACATTGTTTGTTCAGTGGATGTGTTTGTGCACCATCTTCACAATGACCCTACTCTACATTCCTGGTTATATATCATTACTCTAAATATCCCCCCAAACTGTGGCAAAGCTTTGCAGCACAATGAATTACAATGCAATTTGGTATCATGGAGGTGAATTTTTAAAATTTTGTTCTTTGCTGTTTTGCCAGAGCTGATTGATGCCAGAAAGGAAAATTGCTTAGAAACTAGAATTCTATCATAGCCTGTATTGACAGATGCAATTTTTAAAACCAGTCAGATTGCAAGCCATTTTTGTATCATATTGAGTTATATACTTAATTATGTCTGTACTTCTTTTACACCTTAACTTTGGTGAATCTCAAAGTATTTCATGAAAACGTGCGGAAGGAAGACCCCTCCGTATTAGTCAGGGTTCTCGAGAGGGACAGAACTAATAGGATAGATGCATGTATAAGCGAGAGTTTATTAAGGAGCACTAACTCACATGATCACAAGATGAGGTCCCACAATAGGCTGTCTGCAGGATGCGGAGCAAGGAAGCCACTCCAAATCCCAAAACCTCAAAAGTAGGGAAGCCGACAGTGCAGCCTTCAGTCTGTGGTTGAAGGTCCAAGCGTAGAACCTGGAGTACAATGTTTGAAGGCAGGAAGCATCCAGCACGGAAGAACAATGTAGGGCGGGAGATTAAGCTAGTTTCATCTTTCTACACTCTGCCTGCTTTTATTCTGGCTGCACTGCAGCTGATTAGACGGTGGTGCCCACCCAGATTGAGGGTGGGTCTACCTTTCCCAGTCCACTGACTCAAATGTTAATCTCCTTTGGCAACACCCTCACAGACATACCCAGGAACAATACTTTGCATCATTCAGTCCAATCAAGTTGACACCCGACATTAACCATTAAACTCTCCTTCCTCTATTAAACAACGTAAATTATATAAAGTATATCACGATCACATGTCTTTAGTGCCATTGCCTGCTAGCCTGACCATATTTTTGTATATGTGTGTACACGTATACATGTATGTGTATACAGAAACAGGTATACATATACATTCTTGTGTATATTGGTATTATAGCCAAATCTAATATGTGTAGCTTCCCTGTGTTTGATAAATCCCCTCCTTAATGTCTCTCCTCCTTCTCAGTGATCACACATATATCTATTTCTGCACTTAAAAGAAAGATACTTACATTTTTCTGTCCTTCTGTCTGTTCCTGCTATTCCTTCCTCACTCATCTCCATTTGTTGAAACTTTGCCCCTCAAAACCCGGGGGCATATTTTGTTCTGATTGTTTGGGTCTCAATTCAAAATCTACCAACAGATAGGCTGTGTGATTTGATGCAAGTGACCTAACCATTCTAAACCCCAATGTCCTTTTCAGGGCAGTGGTGATGGTAATAAAATATACCTCCTAGGGCAGATGTAAGGCTGTGTTGAAATAATCTTTTTAAAACATTATGCACAACCCCTGCCACAAAGGAAGGGCTTAAACAATGGGCACTAAACTCTATCATCTCTATGGAGCCCCTTTTATCTTATGTATTAATCTCTTCTCAAGTGACCTCATGGTGATTTGCTCTTAGAAAGCTTTTTGTTTGTTTGTTTATTTGTTTGTTCGAGATGGAGTCTCTCTCTGTCTCCCAGGCTAGAGTGCAGTGGCACTATCTCAGCTCACTGCAAACTCTGCCTCCCGTGTTCAAGCAGTTTTCATGCTTCAGCCTCCAGAGTGGCTGCGACTACAGGTGCCCACCACCACACTTGGCTAATTTTTGTATTTTTAGTAGAGGCGGGGTTTCATCATGTTGGCCAGGCTGGTCTCGAACTCCTGGCCTCAATGATCCACCCGCCTCAGTCTCCCAAAGTGCTGGATTACCGGCCTGAGCCACAGCACCTGGCCAGAAAGCTCTTATTGAACGATGTTCACTACTCTAGTGACTTGTGTGCATGTGCATCTTCTGCATTACTGCGCATGTATAGATCTTCTACAATAACAAAACTGTGTGAGATGCTGAGGACATAGCAGTAAAAATACAGGTAAGGAGTCCCTGATTACCTTTCAACTGGAAAAGACACATAAACAAGCCAACATCAGTGGCATATTTTCAGATAGTGATAGGAGCTGTAAAGGAAATAAAAGTGGTGATGTGATAAGTCACCATTCTGGTTTGTATGTTAGGAGCTACATTACAAAGAGTAGACTGAGACCACCCTATTGCTTTAGTTTCTCTTTCAAAGGCTCCCTGACTCCCTATATGTGAGGTCACAGGCACCCTATATAAAGCTGCCACAGCTATACTTCATAGCTTCTCTGGAAGCTGCTTCCTCCCTTTCATTCAAATTTATTTGTTCTCATCAGATTTAAACCCATTTTCTCCTGGTATCTGATCACCCCACTATGTCTTCCATTTTACTCAGATTAAGGCCACAGTCTGACTGGTGTTGATTTCAGGTTCTCAGATTCATGCCAAGACACTGTAAGTAACTCTCATTCCTCCTTATGATTCCATTTACTATTGCCTAAGAGCACAAACACAGAGCCAGGGCATCTGTCCCTATATCCTGCTCCCCAGTCTGTGTTCTTCCTTGCCAGGTAGGGAAGGGTAGATAAGGAAGCCCCTACAGGCAAGTCTTAAGGGTCTTCCAAAGGGAAAGCAACTTGGTCATAGATGTTCTCAATAATAGTACCAGCTCCCATTGCTGAGTTTTATTTTAGAGACTGAGAATGTGTCTAGTGACACTTGCTCTCATAATAAAGTAGAAGAAACATTTCTTTTGGATAAATTGCCCATAGCCTTCATTATCACAAGCTCCATGCATCTAGGTTTCTAACACTTTCACCATATTTCACCATGATCTCCTTTCAGAAACTCTCTTGAGTCTCAGAGCTAAGAATGAATGCTGACAGAAAAGGGAGATAATATCTGTCTTGCCTTGCTTTACCCTCTATCTCTCTGCCTGTCTATCCATCACTCAATTCAGATGCATACTTTATCCATCCTTTTTTCTGCAAAATACCTCTATCTAAACCTGAGAGCACAAGACTATAGTAGAACTGGATTTCCTAAGTGAATCCATGGATTTAACTCACCATGCGCTATATAGTCTGTCTATAGGAGAGTCACAGAAACTAGGACATTTGGGCTCTCTGACCAAGAATCATTGAAAATGAACCCAAGCTTTGTGTGGCTAACCCTGAGTATACTAGATTAATATATCTGTTTGAAGTGTATGTTAGGGTTGCATCTAGAGATAAACGCAGTGACTCTAACTGATGTCAAGGAAAGCAACTAACCGCTTATCTTGTATTTTGTAAACATCTAGTATTATTCTGCTTGTTCCCAAGACACAGACTTCATGAATTAATGCCTCCTTTCCCAGTTAAATATTCAAAACTCATTTGCCTAAACTAAGTGGCAAAGAAAAAAAATTTAAAGATGGGTGGTGGAGGAGCGTTGCTTGATTGTACCGAAAGCATTTGATTAAATCGATTTGAGTGCTACAGCCAAATTAACGAAGACTGGCACACTTTACCCATCTCTTTCTCTTATTTTTCAGACATGAAAATTGCTCAGACTTCAAGTCTAGTCTGTGTGAAAGCATTAAGTGTTTCAGAAATCAACATGTCTTATCAATCTATTGTGCTCTGGGGAGAAAAAAAGCCAGTTAGTGACATATTTCCTTATGTTCTAGAAACCTGATAATACCTTATTGTACATCAGGAGTATAAGCAAATTTCATTGTAAAGAGGTTCTTGTGACAAGATCTGTGAAGAACATGATGTTATTAACTTAGACGTCTGCACTTACGATATAGCTTTTGAAGACAATTTTGCGGGGCTACAGGTGGTTATTTAAGACAATCAATTTACATAGAACAATTTATTCTTTTTTCATGCTGTTAAAGCAAAGTGGTATATAATTAGATTTATATACTGAATAATCTCATTTGCATATCCAATTAATTCTTCCTGTTTTAATTTGCTAGGGTTGAATTCACATTAGTAGTAAAAATAACACTTAAATTATCAAGGCCTCAAAATTTCCTTTGCTGTAATTTGTTCAAGATGTTCCATTTAAAAATTGGTCCCCAGCATTCTTTACAAAATCTAGTGGGAATATGTGAAAGACTTGACTTAAAAGTTCCCTTAGCCAAAAATCACACAGTTGAGGTTCACTCTTTGTTCATGATGAAGAGGTTAATGCATGGTAGAAAACTAGTCCTTGCCTCAATACACAATATTATTCAAAACAAGGAAAACTCTGGTTCCGTTTTCACCCTCTGACCTTTCATGCTTTGGAGTATGTTTAAACACTGTGACATATATGCACAGAAATGAAATCTCTTCCAGAATAATTTATATTTATTTTTCAACTGTATCACTTCAATTATTGTTGTTTAACACAATAGGAATATATATACTGTAGAAAAATATGTTATTTTTTGGGATTCAGATACACCAGAGCTAAATATTTGTTTTGTTTCTTTTGCCACTTCTGATGTTGGGAAACTGATTTTGTCCATCTGAGAGTCAGTGTCCTCATCCATAAAAACAAAAGAGAATAATATGTGCCTTTCTAGAATGACTATGATTTCACACAGCATAGCATATGAAAGTGTCTACTAGGGTGGATCCAACAATAGAAGATGTTCAGTCAGTAATGGTACCTGGTCTGTAATAAACATATATAAACACTATCAATCAAAATGAATGTTCAATTTCTAAGACTTCATAATATTTTTATTAAGTTCAGTGAATGTTCCTTAGTGGCCATTTCCATTGCCAGACTTTAGATTCAAATATTGGCTAAACATTTTGTGCAAATTATTTAGTCTTGCTATGTCTTAGTTTCTTCATATGTAATTCAGGAATAATAAAGAGTATTTTTACCTCATAGAATTGTGGTCAGAATTTAAGGGTTTAGTACATACCCTTAGACTATTCCCTAGTGCATAGTAAGCACTCAACGAATGTCAACCATGGCTATCATTGTTACCATGTTGAAAGAATAGGTACCCATATCAGAGTTTCTTTATTGTTATCTATTAGTAAGTATAAGAGTGTTTTAGGACTACCATAACAAAGTACCACTGACCATGTAGCTTAAATAACAGGAATTAATTTTTTCACAGTTCTAAAAGCTAGAAGTCCAAGATCAAGGTGTCAGAAGTTTAGATTGTTCCTGAGGCCTCTTTCCCTGGTTTTCAGACGATCACCTTCTCCCTGTATCTTCACATGGCCTTTCCTCTGAGTGTGTCCAAATTTCCTCTTCTTATAAGGACACCAGTCAGATTGGATTAGAGACCACCCTAAGGTGTCATTTAACTTAATCACCTCTTTAAAGGCCTTGTGTCCAAATACAGTCACATTCTAAGGTACCAGGGGTTAGGGCTTCAGCATGAAATTTGGGGAAACGTAATTTAGCTCATAACGCCAAGGTTGAATTTCCCTTATACTTGGTAGAGACCCTGAAGCTCTGCTTTCAGAACTGATATTAAATGTAAGGATACCTATTTACTTAAGGTATTTAAAAAGCAAAGCCAGGCACGGTGGCTCACACCTGTAATCCCAGCACTTTGGGAAGCCAAGGTGGGCGGATCACCTGAGGTCAGGAATTCAAGACCAGCCTGACCAACATGGTGAAGTCCCGTCTCTACTAAAAATATGATAATTAGCCATGCATGGTTGTGGGTGCCTGTAATCCCAGCTACTCGGGAGGCTGAGGCAAGAGAATCGCTTGAACCTGAGAGGCAGAGGTTGCAGTGAGCCGAGATTGCACCATTGCACTCCAGCCTGGGTGACGAGCGAATCTCGTCTCATAAATAAAATAAATAAATAAATAGCATAGGTAACCCATGCCTTATCTCAAGGTCTCAGCCCATTTTCTGCAGCTACAGCCATGCTTTCAAAGCTTTACTTTTATTTTCTCCCCTCAGTTTTTTATAGCCTGTGCATCAGATTCGTGTAATAGAAATGTCACAACATTTCTATTAGGTCTCTATTCCAGAGACCTAGGTTTACCCCTCATATTTGTTGTTTGTTATACAAATATACACGTACAAATTACCTAAACTCAGGCAAGTTATTTTACCTCCGTGAGACCTCCTTTTACTTATCTGTAAAAGGGGACATATTTCCTCACAAACAGTTGCAGACTAAGACAAGATAGGGAAAAGAATTTTGTAAATTCTAAATTACTATAGAGATACCAGCTGCCTCTGCTTACTGAAAAGGCAATCTTAATTCCATTTTCTATTTTATGATCATTGTTAGTTTACAGTTATTAATATTAAATGGCTTTAGTGGCCACTTTAGGAAAGACATTTACTTTGTTGTTAAAGCAATATGTTTACAATTAGATGTAAGTTTCTTTCTGGATTTGAAGATAACTGTAATTTGCAGTTGACACTTATGCAAATTGCTATGTTCTGCTGCATACCCATTTTAAAATACAAATCCTTCCCAGTCATCATTGAGTGTATATAGCAACTGCAAAACAAATGCTCTGAAGATTTCTTTCCTGTCAGAATGCCACTTTGCCTTCAGAACCACCATCTAAACATTATCTTAATGACACTTACTTTATTTGGAATGCCTGTATCCTTTGTGTAATTTTCAAATAGCCTACAGATATTTGAAAAACTTTACCGGCTTCTTCATCATTTCAATCTGGGAAATGAACATCCTATTACTGGCATGCCTTGTTTTATTGTGCTTTGCTTTATTGCACTTCACAGATTCTGAGTTTTTTACAAACTGAAGGTTTGTGGCAACCCTGCATTGAGCAAGTCTACTGGCACCATTTTTCCAACAGCATGTACTTACTTTGTATCTCAGTGTCACATTTTTGTAATTATCACAATAGTTCAAAGTTTATTATTACTATTATATCTGTTATAGTGATCTGTGATCATTGATGTTACTATTGCAACTGTTTTGGGATACCATGAACTGCACTCATATAAGATGAAGAACTTAATCGATCAATGTTGTGCTCTGACTGCTCCAGCGACTGGCCTTTCCCCCATCTCTGTCCCTTCTCCTGGGCTTCCCTTTTCCCTAAGAAACAACAATATTGAAATTAGGTCAATTAATAACCCTACCGTGGCCCCTAAGTGTCCAGGTGAGAGGAGGAAGCATACATCTTTCACTTTGAATAAAAAACTATAAGGAATTGACCTTAATGAGGAAGGCATAGTGAAAGCCAAGATAGGCTGAAAGCTACGCCTCTTGCGCAAAACAGTTGACTAAGTTATGAATGCAAGGAAAAATTCTTGAAGGAAATTAAAAGTGCTACTTCAGGCAACACATGAATAAGAAAGTAATACAGTCTTATTGCTGATATGGCAAAGTTTGAGTAGTCTGGATAGAAGATCATACCAGCCGCAACATTCTCTTAAGCCAAAGCCTAATCCAAAGCAAGGCCCTAATTCTTTTCAATTCTGTGAAGGTTGAAAGAGGCATGGAAGCTGCAGAAGAGAAGTCGGAAGCTAGCAGAGGTTGCTTCATGAGATTTAAGGAAAGAGATGCCACCTCCTTAACATAAAAGTGCAAGGTGTAGCAACAAGTGCTGATATAGAAACTGCAGCAAGTTTTTCAGATCTAGCTAAGATAATTAATAAAGGTGGCTTCCCTAAACAACAGATTTTAAATGTAGATAAACAGCCTTATATTGGAAGAAGATGCCATCTAGGACTTTGATAGCTAGAGAGGACAAGTCAATGTCTGGCTTCCAAACTTCAAAGGACAGGCTTACTTTCTTGTTAGGGGTTAAAACAGCTGGTGACTTTAAGTTGAAGACAATGTTCATTAACCATCCTGAAAGTCCTAGGACCCTTATGCCAAATCTACTCTGCTTGTGTTCTTTTATGGAACAACAAAGCCTGGACAACAGTACATCTGTTTACAGCATGGTTTGCTGAATATTTTCTGCCCACTGTTGAGACCTACTGCTCAGAAAAAAAGATTCCTTTCAAAATATTACTTATATTTGACAATGCACATAGTCACCTAAGAGCTCTAATGAAGATATATTAGGAGATGTATATTGTTACCATGCCAGCTAATACAACATCCAATCTGCAGCCAGGAGATCAGGAGTCATTTTGACTTTCAAGTCTTATTTAAGAAATACATTTAATAAGGTTATAGCTGTCATACATAGTAACTTATCTGATGGATCTGGGAAAAGTAAATTGAAAATCTTCTAGAAAGGATTCACCATCCCAGATGCCATTAAGAAAATT
Source organism: Rhinopithecus bieti (assembly GCF_001698545.2). Lineage (NCBI taxonomy): Eukaryota > Metazoa > Chordata > Mammalia > Primates > Cercopithecidae > Rhinopithecus > Rhinopithecus bieti. Next base: position 500,555 of record NW_016807406.1, on the reverse strand, counting down.
TGTGACTGGGAATGGTGGCTCATACCCTATAATCATAGCACTTTGAGAGGCTGATGCAGGTGGATCACCTCAAATGAATGTGAGAGCAGCCTGAACAACATGGTGAAACCCTGTCTACTAAAAATACAAATATATATATATATATATATACGAAGGGAAGAGAAGGGAAGGGAGAAGGAAGGAAGGAAATATATAATTCATGAAAAGGGGTCAAAATATCAACCCTTCCAGGATTTTGGAAGTTTATTCCAACCCTCACAGATAACTTTGAGGGGCTTAAAACTTTCAGTGGAGGAAGCAACTGCAGATGTGGTGGAAACAGCAAGAGAACAAGAGTTAGAAGTGGAGGCCACAGAGAGAAGTGATTGAATTGCTGCAATCATGATAAAACTTGAATGGATGAGAAGTTGCTTCTTATAGATAAGCAAAGAACATGGTTTCTGGAGATGGAATCTATTCATGATAAAGATGTTGTGCAAATTGTTGAAATGACAACAAAAGATTTAGAATATTGTGTAAACTTAGTTGATGAAGCAGTGGTAGAGTTTGAGAGGATTGGCTTCAATTTGGAAAGAAGTCCTACTGTGGATAAAATACTGTAAAACAGCATTACCTGGTACAGAGGAAATCTTTCATGAATGGAAGAGTCAATCAATGCAGCAAACTTCAATGTTGTCTTATTTTAAGAAATGGCCGGCCGGGCGCGGTGGCTCAAGCCTGTAATCCCAGCACTTTGGGAGGCCGAGACGGGCGGATCACGAGGTCAGGAGATCGAGACGATCCTGGCAACATGGTGAAACCCGTCTCTACTAAAAATAAAAAAACTAGCGGGACATGGCGGGGCCTGTAGTCCCAGCTACTCGGGAGGCTGAGGCAGGAGAATGGCGTGAACCGGGAGGCGGAGCTTGCAGTGAGTGAGATCGGCACTGCATCCAGCCTGGGCGGCAGAGCGAGGACTCCGTCTCAAAAAAAAAAAACAAAAGAAATGGCCACAGCCACCCCAACCTTCAGCAATGTCCACCCTGATCAGTCAGCATCCATCTCAATTGAGGGAAGACTCTCCCCCTGCAAAAAGATAACAACTTGCTGAAGGCTCAGATAATCATTAGCATTTTTAACAATGAATTATTTTTAATGAAGGTATGTACATTGTGTTTTTTAGACATAATGCTATGATTGTACACTTACTAGACTATAGTATAGTGGAAGCATGACTCTTGTATGTAATAGCAAACCAAACAATTTGTATGACTCATTTTATTGCAGTATTTGTTTTATTGCAGTGATCTGGAACTGAACTTAAGCTATATCTGTATAGATAAGACTATAAATGTATGAAATTTCATAGACTAGAGGTTTCTTAAAGAACAATTAATTCATTTATAATCCTGTTATAAAGGTTATAGACTCTTTACTATGGAAAGTAAGGAATCTAACATCTTTTACTAGCAGACATTGAGTGAACAAGTTTATAAGTCAAAAAGACTGTTAAGATCTTTTCCTTTCTGATGTCTTCTAAGACATGGAGGACCTACCAGGATAAAGGTTCAAGAGTGGCCGCTGCAGTCTTTTTAAGAGCTCCATCCTTTCACCACCTCCTTTGAGCTCATCTTTTTGGGCCTCCTCTCTTGCAGTGAAGGGACAAGCAGGATAGAAAGAAATATTCCCTTAGAACCCTCGTGCTTCCTTTGTGCTCCCAATGATCCCTTTGTGTTTTCAATCCATGCGTCCCTTTAATGCCTTTATTCTCTCCTTCTCCCTAAAATAGTGTCACTTCACCAAGGCCACCAAGTAGGTAGTCAGTCATTCAGTTCTATGAGATTCTCATGGAACCTACAACACAAGCACCCTTTTCACTTTTCTAAGAATGGCCTCCTCTTAGCATATAATCTGGGTGTTACACTGCAAGAAAGTCTAGCTCTTCCTTTGATTAAGTAGCATTATCAAAACCACCACGGGCCAGGCATGGTGGATCATACCTGTACTCCCAGCACTTTGGGAGGCTGATGCAGGAATATTGCTTGAGCCCAGGAGTTTGAGACCAGCCTAGGGAGACCTCCATCTCTCTATTTTTTTTTTTTTTTTTTCTTGAGACAGAGTCTCGCTCTGTTGCCCAGGCTGGAGTGCAGTGGTGCTATCTTGGCTCACTGCAACCTCAGCCTCTGTGCTTCAAGCAATTTTCCCTGCCTCGGCCTCCTGAGTAGCTGGGATTATAGGCGCCTGCCACCACTCCTGGCTAACTTTTGTTTCTTGTTTTTTTTTTTTTTTTTTTTTTTTTTTTTTTAGTAGAGTTGGGGTTCCACCATGTTGGCCAGGCTGATCTCTGCCTCGGGCTTCCAAAGTGCTGGGATTACAGGTGTGACCCACCGTGCCTGGCCATTTTTTTTTTTCTTTAATAGCCAAGTATGATGGTTCACGCATGTAGTTCTAGCATGTAGTTGTTGGTAGGCAGAGGCAGGAGGATTGCTTGAGCTCACAAGTCAAGGTTGTAGTGAACGTGATTGCACCACTGCACTCCAGCCTGGGCAACAGAGCAAGACCCTATCTCTGAAACAAACAAACACAAAAACACACCAAGAAATTTGCGAACAGAAGGGAGATCAAAACCACATCCCAGTTACATATTCACTTACAAAACAAACTTAGAAAGTGCCTCAATAGTACTAGTTGTTTATTTAGTACCAGTGGAATGTGGTCTAATAGTCCTATTATTACAACTACTATGCTTATGGATCTGCTAATCTAAACAGATGCCTCTCTCCCAAAATACAGTAAGTGTTTGGCAGATAATGAAAGGGGACTGCTGTGCAGCTGCTGTGGGGCATGGCATTGAAACTGAATCCAAAGCCCACTGGGTCTGTGAAGTAGATGAAATGTGACAGGGAGAGAAGAGAGAAAAGACTTCCTAGAGAAGGTGCCAATGTTTCTAGGCACACAGGAATTAACAAAGAAAACTCATCAGGGTCCCAGAGCACAGGGACTTGTCCATTGAGATGAGAGAAGCAAGGAAGTAGTAGTACAGGTCTCAGTGGAATCCATGCCTTAGTATGCCTTAGTATGGTATGTGAATTTTTTTTTTTTTTTGAGGCGGAGTCTCGCTCTGTCGCCCGGACTGGAGTGCAGTGGCCAGATCTCAGCTCACTGCAAGCTCCGCCTCCCGGGTTTACGCCATTCTCCTGCCTCAGCCTCCCGAGTAGCTGGGACTACAGGCGCCCGCCACCTCGCCCGGCTAGTTTTTTGTATTTTAGTAGAGACTGGGTTTCACCGTGTTAGCCAGGATGGTCTTGATCTCCTGACCTCGTGATCCGCCCGTCTCGGCCTCCCAAAGTATGTGATTTTTTTATAGTGCAGAGTGGATCTCATGTGTGAATGTATTCTCCATCATAGACGTGTGGTCACTTATCAATCACATTTAAGCTGTTGTTTAAAATACTTATGAATCTTTTCCTTTGGAATTTTCTTTAAGGCTTGTGTTTTATTCCTCTGAATATTTTAAGTGTTGGTAAATCCTTGTCCTTTGAAGTTAGATTTCATTTTTGGCAACAGCTAAGCTTTCCATATTTAGAAACTTGTTCAGAGCCATTTCACAGTGAATGTTGGTGTTCATGCTGGGTAATACTGTTTTTTGGTCAAAAATGAATTGTGACTATAAATTAATGAAGCTAATTTTTTTATGTGGCTTATAAATCTGTTCTCTATAGTTTTTAAAGGGGAGTTTTAAAACATATGCGTTAATACATGTGAAAGCTTTTTTAAAATTGTAAATCTCCACACTAGCAAGGACTTTTTTTATTTTATTAATTATTAAGTTATATTACATGTCAACATACTGCTTTAAAACTCAATAAATATATTTTAAATTCTCTTTTTAAACTACTAGTTTCTTCAGTAATTGTTCATTTGATGGTGTCTACCAGTTAAGCAACTGGTAGATTAACCAGAGCTGTAGATTGAGCTGTTATCCAAATATTTAGAGTTTCGGTTCATAGAGAAATACCTTAAGAGAATTGTCAAAGGAAGAAAGTGACACTCAGAAAGGAGAAATAAGTAAAGTATCTAAGATCACAAGGGTAGTAATTGATTTACCAAATAATATAGTTTCAAATTCCTGACACTAAGCGAGCTAAAGCTTAGTCCTTTCACTCATGTAGATCTAGTAATTTTAGCCAGAAATATTCTTCTTTCTCCTATTTTCTCTCTAAAACCTCTGCCTTCAACCTCTGTTAGTCTCCCCATCTCTTTTTGTATTGGTTCTCTTTGTGTGAGGGTTTGGATAACAAGAAGATAGTCTTCTTCCCTTTATATTTCCTTTATTTTTCTTCAGTGACCACTCAAAATCTTGCCCAGAATGAACACTAAATGAATGAATTTCTAATTGTTTTGCAGCTTTCTCTTCTGTTAGGATCAAGTGACCAGTTCCTCTCTACCAAACCCAGGATGTGTTTTTGATTGATGTGATTTGTGGTTTTGAGTTATAAGTGGTTCCATAGGGCCAACTAGCAACTAGAAAACAGTAAGTTTGGGACTGTAAACAGTTACAGGGAAGTGGAACTTTTTGGTTGTTTTGTCGTTGTTAATTCTTTGTTTTGTTGCCCTTGGTAGCCAAAACTTAAGTGATGATGGAGCTTACAGTTGCTAATTTACCCAATTCCATGCTTTCCTTTTTGAAAGCAATTGCTGTGTTTCCCTTCAAGGGATGAGCTTTAGCTACTCCTTCTACTCGAAAGCTGAGCTATAGGAATTCAAGTGGGATCTGGAAATACCATTGAAAAAAAAAAACAAAAAAACAGGTTTTTTGACCACCGTGGCAATGGCCAAGTTGTTTCTTTCCATAGACAGCCTCTTTGTTGTTTGTTGAGAATACTGTCTAAGAAAATCCCCTCAAAATTAGAAGCCTCTGAAAACTATACAGATTGCAAGGGCCTAAAAGGAAATATTATCATTTTAATTATTGTGCTACTTTCAAAATTATACTGTTTGTAATCATGGATATTGAAAAAGCCCAAACATTTGAGTTTAATTATATGCTTTATAATCCTATGATACCGTCCATTTTCTCATGTTTTATATACCATGTGTCTCTCTTTTCTACAACACGTAATAAGGCCAGCCCAAGGGTATTAATTCTGGGAATGAGTAAAAATGGTGCTATTCTTTCTCAAAGCCTGCTCAGGTCAGTCCACAAGCATTCAGCCCTGCTCACAGTATGTATTTGAAGAATGTATCTTTGTTTAGAAAAGAAAAGGAAGGTTTGGGAAGAGTGTGGATTAATATTATATGCTGCTTCCCTTTGGGCCTGTTTTTCTCCCCAGTCCTTTCTTACCCTAGCAAATATAGTTAGGAGTCCTGGATTTCACATTGTAAGAACAAATAGGAATCTGCAGGCCTTCCTGGAAGGTCTGGGTCATAGCAGCTTCTTTGCTGCTGCTTCTTATCTTCTGTGTGGTGCTGGCTAGTATGCCCCAGATAACACAAGGAAGGAATTTGACTCCTTGACATCTTACATGCAGCCAAACACTTCAGAAGGTTTAGAACTTTATGAATCCAGATAGCATCTCACTCTGAATGTCAGATGGATTTTTAAAAAATTTATTCCCCAAATAATTGTTTCTGAGGAAATTTTTTGTCTCTCTAAGGTGCAGCCACATAAAGTCACTTATTCTCTGAAGAGTCACACCCTATAAGTGATATAACTCCTGATATTTCAAGGAATTTAGAAAATATGTTTGTTTTATTCCTCCTCCCTCCAGTGTGATACAGAATCTTAATGAGGAGCTTATGTTGCCTTTTGAATCATTAACTCTGAAGAGAGTTCAGGAATGTTAGACTTGGGAGATTAATAACTGTAACTGAAAGAGAAATCTTGTCTGTTAAAGAATTTGTGTGCACTATTGCATCACTCAGTATGTACGCCAGGCTTTCTATTTTTAACATTTTTAATGACAAGCTGTCTCCCTGGTTCTGTATGCCCTTCACCTTTGTCAGAATGAGATTGATAGTGAAAGTTTCTCTGCATTCTCATAAAAGTTGAATTAAGGGTCTTGATTTTGGTTTAATGTACTACAGCATTATCTCGCATTCATCTAGTGGCCTCTTCTCTGTTTCTGCTTCCTGCTCTGCCTGTATTCTAGCATGCAGGGCAGTGGGCAGGGACTGGCCATGCAAAATAATAGCTGTTCCCAGAATAAGTCATTGAGTCATTGAGTCATCTAAAAGTACAACATTATAGTGATATACCTGACTTCTCTATAATACAGAAAAGGGAGTCATAATAAATTAAAGCATTGCACCCTGCCAGAGCTATTTGAAATGACGGAACATGAATATTTTGACATCTAGTAGTAGCCTAATGCCTCTTTGCCAGAAGATACTAATGAAACAAACATGCAAATCACTGCAGTATTACCAAGATTCTTTTGACTTGCTTTCAGAATAATCCCACTGGGTTTTTAACTTGCAAATATTTGAATGCCCATCACATGGAGGAGGAAGCTGACTGGTTTGCAATACAACCTGAAAAAATGATGAAAACTAAAGACACTTTCTACCTTGGATTTAGGATTTGCTTTCTGATAATTAGAGATATCTCAAAAATAAAATGGACTTTCTGGAATGGAAAAGATAAGGATGTTTTCTTTTCCTGGAGACATTAGAATTGTAACCATATTTGGCAAGAATGTTGAAGAGTAAGGACCATGCATCCTAGGGAATTTTTAAAGCAATTAAAAGAGAATAATTATGTCAAAGTTATCAGGAAGGAAGGACAAATGTAATCTCATTTCGCTGCATGATAGTAAATGAAGATACATATAATATTTCCAAGAGAGAAAAATTTACTCAAAGTCCAATAAATTCAGAGTAAATTAAAATGGATAAGAAGGTAGTCTAAGGATTATAACTACTTCTGCCCGTGCAAAAAGCAGTTATGTTTATATTCGGAGATTAAATTGCCCAGAAGCGTCATCAGATCCCTATCTGGTTCTCTTTAGAACATGTTTCACCAATCGTAATCAAAGATTTTGTTTTTATGACTGATTGATGTCTGTTTTCTCCCAGTACATTGTAAATTCCATGAAGAAGCAACTATGTCTGTTCTCTGTTTGAATCCCAAGCTCTGGTACAGTCCCTGGAGCATAATGCAGACTAACTTAACATTTGGTGAATTAATTAATGAATGGATACACTGTGACAATTATAATGTGACAATAAATTATTGAGAGGTCAAGTCTCAAAAGGGAGGTCCAAGCTAATTAATGTTCTGAATGTGTATGCAGTACTAGCTTATGGACAAAAATCTTTCTTCAGCTGTGTGTGGGTCAGCAGCAACTGGAACTTGGAGATGGTCTATAGACCCCAGTGTCAATATCTGTTCAAGTATTCTATTCATACCTTATCAGCTGTCTTCCTTTTCCTTTGCTGGAAGGACTGCCAGTTTCATCTATGTGGTTGGCCTCAGAGTTCAGGAGAATAGCTCATTGGGAGTCCTGGTCAGATATTTTCAAATTCAAATGAGTAAGCTCTCTGAAAAACCTATACATAATGAAAAATAGTTTAAGGTTACAATGGTGATTTGATGTGATCTGGAACAGTTCACCCACTCCTACTTGGCAATAAAAATAAATTATATAATGGGACAGCCAACTGTTACAGCTTGGAAAACTGTTAAAAACTCAAAATAAATATATAGGTTAAGGTCATGAAGTACTTGACCAGACAAGCATATTTTTCCAATTCTAAGGGTAGAAAGTGTCTTAGTAAACATTCCTACATGTCAGAAAACTAAATAAAAATGACCTCTAGCTTCGAGGCACTTATTGGAAACCTATTTTAAATTGAATACACAAGCCAAGATAATACAGACTGTTTGATAAGAAACATTAGAGAAATCTATAACATGAGGCTTTTTATTATAGGTTTATTACATCAATCTCTCCAGTGGGTAATGGAACTTGTAAATATACTCTTATGTAGGAGTCTCCTTGCGGGCTTTTTATTCATGCTGAAGTAAGCACAGCAAACTTATTTGCTGTCAGGGTACATTGAATTTAAGATTAGTATTTATTTTGGTTCTAAGGAGGTTTTGCTTTTGTGAATTGAAAGTTGGATCAGCTGCATGAAAACAAGATGGGACTACAGGGAGCACAGGAAGTAAATTAGTTTTTTCTAAATATGCATTCTGTAAACCTACGTATTTAGCTAGCATGGGGCGCATATGTGCAGCTTCTCCGATGGGTGAGTCATGCATCAGATGTGTATGTTTATGGCTCTGTGGTTTGGGTAGAGATAGATATTCAAAATGGCATATTGCAGTTACTGTTTTCTAATGCAAATGGTTCTAGAGAAAAAATATATATATTTAGAAAGGAGATTTCTTAACCTCTTTGACCAGTGACTTTATTAATTTCAGTGGGGGCATATGAAATAAAACCCTCAAAATCATCAGGCACACTGTACATTCCATATCATTGACAGATAACACTGACAAATTATTCCGGCTTGTTCTGATGCTTGAATAGAATGTATCAGGCGTAACTGAAGCCATGAGAATGACTTGCTCATACAAAGAATTATAATAGTAAATAGCTATGTTTTATTAATGACATACTAGATACCGTGCTAAGTGATCTATATGTGTTATTTCATTTAATGCTATGGTTATGAGACAGCCAGGTCAGAGGGGGTACCTGGCAAAACTCCAGTCAGCCTGCACCCTGGGGTGGACCCTCAGGAAGTTTGTACCATTTGCAGCGGGGAGGAGCCTGGCCTCTCCTCTTCCTTTGTGGAATCTGGGATTCGGCCGGGTGGGAAGTGCTCTGTTAGGGACTCTGGACTAGCGAGAGTCCCTGTTTTCCTTTTTTCTTCCTTTCATCCAATAAAACCATGTCTTACTCACTCTTCAAACCATCTGTGAGCCTACATTTTCATGGCTGTGGGACAGACAACGACCCCATCATTAGCTGAACTAAGGAAAAGTCCTGCATTACTGTCACATGACTATGAAGGCAGGTACCATTGATACTCTCATTTGTCAAAGATGGAAAAGTAAAGCTCACAGAAGTAATATGATTTACTGAAATTCACACAAATAAATTTAAAGTCTGTTCCATCTATGTTGTGTTGTTACCTTTGGATCTCACTTCATATTTGTGAAGAATCATCCTTCCCATTTCCTTAAATCCCCAAACCATGAACATTTGTGCCATCCTTTATTCCTTTTGGACATTTGCAGCAGAATGTCTATTTTATTTAATATTAGCTCATAATCTCGGAAGTGAGTAGTAGTATTCACATTTTATCTTAAGGAAGTGAGACTTACAGAGGTGGAGTAACTTGCTCAGGCTTGGTTACCGGTTCTTAGTTTCAAGCCTATTTTATAATGAAGCTCACGCCATCTCCAATAGAGCATTTTCAAGGTTCTAGGTCCAGAAGGGGATAAGCTGCAAGTCATGAATCCAAGAGAATAAATACCTACTTGAATTTTTTTTATATGGACATGCAAATAACACACCCACACATACAACAGACACATACACATACACAGAGCTAAGCTAATATTTCAGGTCTCATGAATTGTATTTGGTTTTAAAATACAGTGAGATCAGAAAGAATGTTTCTGTTAAAAAAAATCACATACTTTGTGTCATTAGAGACAAAATTGATACTCTTTGTTGAAGCATAAAATTCAGTAAGAACCTTCTTAAAAATAGGAGCAGGCGGGTGGTAGCTCAGACCTGTAATCCCAGCAATCTGGGAAGCCAAGGCAAGCAGATCACTCGAGGTCAGAGTTGGAGACCAGCCTGGCCGACGTGGTAAAACCCCGTCTCTACTAAAAATGCAAAAATTAGCCACGTGTAATAGTGCATGTCTGTATTCCCAGCTACTCGGGAGGCTGAGGCAGGAGAATCACTTGAACCCAGGAGGTGGAGGTTGCAGTGAGCCGAGATCACATCACTGCACTCCAGCCTGGGCGACAGAGGAGACTCCATCTCAAAAAAAAAAAAAAAGAAAAAAGGAACAGAGGGCAAATTTGTACTATCTCATAGGTATTACCCTAGTCTGCAGTGAGGTTTTTGTTGTCTTATATCTCATAATGATCAGTGAATTCTAGTGACTTTTACATTAATGTTCAAGTTGGTCCTTAATTTTATTATTTCCCTTTTCACTTATTTGACTTGGCTTTGTAAATACCAGTCAGCCTGAGCCCAGAGCCACATCTTTTCATTTTTTATCCTTTACAATTTGTCATAATATCTGGTATATTTGATATGAACAAATACTTGTTTGGTTGTTTTCTTTTGATATGGTGATGTTTGAACTCATCCTAAATGTACACAGTATTTTTGAGAGACATTTTAAACCCAATAACATGTAAATTTCTTAAAACATTGCTCCTGTTCAGATACATCGAACTGGAAACCTGGTCAGGGATTGTTTGAACAGCTTCATTTTCTCAGCTATACCTTGTACGTGAAATCCTATTTCTGTTTGTCTTTTATTGGCTTTTAAAATAGCACGACGATTTGATGCAAAGTCACTGGGCTTTGGCAAATCTCTGTTTCCTCCCAGCCACAGAAATTTACATTTCTTTCCAAGCTACTCTGACTGTGAATAATCTATCTGAGGAGTGACCTAAGTTCATTTGAAAGCATCCAACATCCTGAAAACTGTAAAGCCACAGCACTCACTGATTTTTCAAGGTCTAAGGGATGGTTTATAAATGATAAAAATAAAACTATAGTAGTATACTCAAAACATTTTTTAAAAAAGAAATAGAGTTATAAATCTACAAGGACTTATTTAAGAAAGATGTCCTAATATTGGGGGTGGTGGATTCACCAGCACTGTTATATCAAACAAGTATTTCATGTGTGAGGAGATAAAGCAGCAAACTATACAAAATAAACAGCATGTGTTCACCTTAGATATCTAGGACGCTTTGCTTTGAATAAATTTTCTCTGCTTTTATGAATCTAGAGCAATATTGTCTGTTAGACAAGTTCTGAGTTTGGTCTGCTTCAGGCCTGTCTTAACCTTGCCATTAATTGGCATATGTCCAGGCAATTAAAACTATGGTACTGAGCAAATTAAAAAAGAGAATTTAAAGCACCAGAGTCATTTGAAATTCCAAGGTCAAATGGAAATAACATTGGATTATCTTCTTTGGGAATTATACCTGCCTCTGTTTGTCTCCACCAGAGGTGATAATCTAGACTTTGGTTACCTACTCTGCATCTTCAAAATGGGAACACACAGGAATGCATTTTTCCGAAGGCCAGAATGCCAGATATAAGATTGAAGTTAAACACAACTGATGCCCAGCACGTCAGAACAGGACAAGGAATCAGAGGCAATTTAATCCCAGCTTTATGCTTTTGAAAGACAAAAGGAACTCAAGCCCAGAATGGTAAAATGATTTACTTAAGGTCATCACAACTAGGCACCCCTCTAATTCTGGTAATAATTAAAATCAACAACAATTTATTAAACACTTACCTATGCCAAGCACTGTTTCAAGCTCTTCACATGTTTTTTGGTTTTATAGTTAAGGAGCAGAGGTAAAGGGACAGTGAAATAAGTATCCTGTATATCCTACTGACTGCCAAACAGTTTTTCTTTAGGTAAGCCAAAAGCTACCATCCTTCAGCTCATTCTTAGCCAGACTAAGATGACAAAGGAAATACACTAAGCATGATTTAGTTTTTTCTTATGTCCCCAGTTCTTGTTCTGAAAGTGTATTAATGGCCGGGAAATATCCCAAAGCCAGGCAGCCCCAAGGAGGAGTGCCTGTAGCATAAGTATTCCAGAAAATCATCAACCCCTGAATACTTAAGTTGACTCTGTGATTTATGTATCTAAGGCTGAAATAAAACATTTCTGACTTTCTATACAAGAATTTGCAATGTTTGCATTAGTCAAGATCAGCTTTTTCCAAAACAGACTCCATGAATCACCTGCTTCCCAGAATGCTCTATAAGAAAAAAACAAAAAAACGGTGATCAAATAATTTTGTGTTTAAAAAAAAAAAAAAACCCGGGCCAGATGCGGTGGCTCGTGCCTGTAATCCCAGCACTTTGGGAGGCCAAGGCAGGCGGATCACCTGAGATAGGCAATTCAAGACCAGCCTGACCAACATGGAGAAACCCCATCTCTACTAAAAATACAAAATTAGCCGGGTATAGTGGCACGCGCTTGTAATCCCAGCTACTCAGGAGGCAGGAGAATCACTTGAACCCGGAGGCAGAGTTTACAGTGAGCCGAGATCATGCCATTGCACTCCAGCCTGGGCGACAGGAGCAAAACTCCATCTCAAAAACAAACAAAGAAACCCTACAGCATCTTGATGATGCTCATTATCATATGGAAATTTTAAGAAAAAATGTTTTTTGTTTAAGTCAACATTTCCCAAATTCAGACAAACACAGAACCCAACCCCCTGCCACCTTTTGTTAAAAAATTAATGTTAACCTTCCTGCAGAGCAGATATCAAGAAAGATGTGTGAGAGGAAATTTCATTCAAAAAAACACTTATCAAGTGCTGATATTGTAGCTGATGCTGAGTTATAGAGATCAAAGACCCAGTTCCAGACTTCATAGCTACAGAAAGAGATAAGCTTGTAAAACACAGTTATAATACAGTTTAGTAATTAGTGTCATGCATAAAAATAGGGGATGTGGAGCTAGAAATTAAGATCTTTCTCATCACCTTGCTGTTGAAGAGTAGTACTGACTGCTACATTATATTATCCCTAAATTCAGAGGCTTAACATACTAGAAATTTAGATCGCACTCATGTAAGATTCAGTGGAGGAGAGTGGCAGCAACAACTATGGTCCATACAATCATTCAGGGATGCAGGTTAATCTTCAGTGTGTGACTTTCAAGATGTCTTTGGACATCAACATCCAGCTGCTAAACAGGAAAAGAGAAAAATTAGAAGAAACATTGTGCAAGATGCTTTTATGATCTAGGCCTGAGAGGATACCTTTCTTACGCCTGTGGTCCAATGACTGGAGTTCATTCATATAACTACAACTAACTGTGAGAGAGGCTAGGGAATGTGGGCTAGTTCTGGGTCCAGAAAGGATGGGGAAAGGGTTTCGTAAGCAACTGACTAGTCTCAACCTCAATGGGCAATATGAACTTAAGCAACAGAAGCTATAGGGATATTCCGAGCAGAAGTAATCAACTATCTGTTGACATAAAGGAAGGGCAATCATGGCACTATTGACATCCTACAAAAAGTCTGATATAGCAAGAGTAGAGACCACCTGTGGAAGAGTGTAGAAGACAGGATGGTCGGGAACGGTGGCTGGTGCCTGTAATCACAGCACTTTGGGAGGCCGAGGTGGGTTGATCACTTGAGATCAGGAGTTCGAGACCAGTCTGGCCAACGTGGTGAAGTCCCATCTCTACTGAAATACAAAAATTAGCTGGGTGTGATGGTGTGCACCTGTAATCCCAGCTACTTAGGAGGCTGAGGCAGGAGAATTGCTTGAATCCAAGAGGCAGAAATTGCAGTGAGCCGAGATCACGCCACTGCACTCCATCCTGGGCAACAGAGTGAGACTCTGTCTCAGAACAAAAAAAAAAAAAAAAGAAAAGGGAAATAAAGACACAAGATCATGTGAGCTTTTGTACTGTTAAGAAGCTTGTATTTTACTTTTCAATGATGGCGATTTATTGAAAATCTAAAATCATTGAACTAGAATCAAAAAAGTGAGTTAAGAGATTATGGTATATAATAGGTATAGATAATGAGCTAATAAGTAATTGATGGCATAGAATAGGGATGGATTCAAGAAATACCATAGGTGAAATATACATGACTTGGGTACCCATTGAATGTAAAAAGTGAGGAAGAGAGAAGGTACAGTCAATAATATTTTCTGGGCATGTCTGGCTAGTTAGATATTGTTCTGATTTATTAAAAACGAGAATATATGGAAGGGAATTTGGTAAGTGGGAGGAACTCATACAGGGTCTGAAGTATAGGAAGAAGGTTGAAACTTGAAGGTGGTCAGCACATAGGCTTCCTTGAAGCACGTGGAATGAATGCAGTCTTAAGGAGAAAGAAAATTGAGGCATGCAGAGAGCTTACAACAAATCCACAAGCCAGAATTTAAAGGGCTGAAAGAAGAATTTGTCCATGAAGAATCTAAAATGGCAACAAAGAGAACCAAGGGAAGAAATAATTTTTTAAAATAAGGTAGGAAACAACCCAAATGTCCATCAGCTGGTGAATGCATGCACACAATGTGATATGTCTGTAAAACAATACTATTCAGCAATAATAGGAAATAAAGTATTGATGCATACATATTACAACAAAGATGAACCTTGAAAACATACTAAGAGTCTTGTCCAAAAATATCACATATTGTGTGATTCTATTTGTATGAAATGTTCAGAATATGCAAATCTATTGTGATAGAAAGATTAGTTGTTTTCTGGGACATTGAGAGGTAGGTGGGGGTGGTTGGGTAGTGGAAGGAAAAGGGAGTAACTGCTACTGAGCACAGGATTTTGCAGGAATTATGAAAATATTGTAAATTTGATTGTGATGATGGCTATACAATTTGTGAATGTACTAAAAACTATTGAATTGTAGACTTTTTAAATACGTAAATTGAATGTTATATGAACTATATCTCAATAAAGCTATCAGTTAAGAAAACAAAAAAAGGAAGGTAGAACCAATGAAGTTTGGGGTAATAGAAATATATACATCTTCTAAGCCACTCTCTGGAGGCAAAATTCAATGACTTCTAAACCAATCATGTGATTTTCTTTTTTGGTCCAGAATTATATTTACATTTTTGTGTAGGAAACTCTTCTACTTTATTTGCAGTTGGTCACATTCTTAAGGCATTTAAATCACCACCTATATTTTTTTTCTTAACTAAGTCTAGATTTTCTGTAAATTAGCATTGAATTTTATGATAAGTAAGTTGGGGAAGTTTTATATAGTAAAATTCTTTTAATATCAAAATTATCTTGGAAGATAATACAGTTAGCTATAAACATGTAACCTCCCATTATCCAGGGTTATATAGTCAATATCTAGACTTTCAACCATGCCTGGGACCCAAAGTGAACCCAACCAAATCTTATCAGAGGAAAGCATTTGTCATTTTACATTTAAATTCACATCCAAGATATTCTCCAGGTTTTCTTGGAACTGCAGAAATATCACAGTTATACATTATTTAGTAACCAGCTTGCTTTGCAAAGGTCAAGTTCATGTTATTCAAAATGTGATGCTTAGTATGCAATAACACAAACAGATTTGTTGCTTTAAAGTAAAAGAATGTGATGAGTGAAACCAACTTTCTTTGGAAGAAAGATGTCTCCTTTCCTCAGCATTTGATTTGTAAGTAGGTTTGGCTTCATTAATATTTAATTGTCTTTTTAATATGTATGTCAGTTCTTATTGCAGGCTGCTTCTGGGGAGGTTTTCCTTTGAAATACCAGTAACAACCATTCTTCACTCTAACATCAAAACAAGGGCTCTCTCCGGGACACCTAGTCGTATTTCTTCTCTAGGGATATAATTATTTTGTCTTTATCCACAGTTCCTCAAGGGACTGATGATGTAGGACACCCTCCTTAAAGACCTTTATATTTCAAAAGAAGGATCTGATTTGTTAATGTTGCAAATATTAATTCAGATGGTCTTGCATCATTCTTGTGAATTGCCTTTTCTTAACCAAGCTATACAGAAGTTGTACTTTTTTATTAGCATGTTAGTGGAGTTTGAAGCTGTTAGTTGATCTTTTCAGGATATTTTTGTGAGCTTTAATAGTTTAGGAAACAGAGTGCTTTTTCTGTGGACTGCACTTTGAACATTTAAATTCATTTTCTAACATAAATCAGAATAAGAAATGAAATGTTGTACAACCTTTTATAAATTTTTGACTTGATCACCTATAGCATTAAAGCTACAAAAAAGAACTCAGAATTAGTATCTCTGGAGATTGACATAGAGAAATTGAGATTGACATCTCTGCAGCAAGTTTGAGCCTCTTT
This sequence comes from Rhinopithecus bieti, assembly GCF_001698545.2. Lineage (NCBI taxonomy): Eukaryota > Metazoa > Chordata > Mammalia > Primates > Cercopithecidae > Rhinopithecus > Rhinopithecus bieti. The sequence continues at coordinate 484,529 of NW_016807406.1, read as the reverse complement.
CATGTGAACTGGTCATTTTTATTTCCTGGTAACTTGGGAGAAACCTGGGTGAAAAAATTGAACATCTGTTTTGTTTGTGATAGCAAATTCCCTATGGTATGAGCCTCACCCTTATTAGGGAACCACTCTTGGCCCTCTCAGGAGAGAATGTAAGGGTAGATAAGGAGACAGGTTACCCTCTCAATCAATCCCAGTGTGGCAAAATGGAATAATGGCACACATTTTCCTTTAGCTGGGTACTTGATATATGAGAAAAAATATGGAGTATCCACAACCTAAAATTTTAACACTTCTCTGTGCTTACCAACATGGTGTGTGGTATCAGTGGAATGGATGCTTTCATCTGCCTTTTTTTGAAGGCTAGTTGTGGCATTGTCTTGATCAGTCGAAGATTTTATCTCCTGGTAAAGGATATTATCTATTTAGGTAGATACATTTTGAAGTTAGCATACAGCTTGTAATTATGAATGGGTGAAGATATCTGACCCTTAAAAAATTCAGACTCCATAAGGTGTCTACGCAGCATGCAGGTTCACTTGCACTGGTATCATACCCAAGCTAGAAACAGAACAAATTCATTTGATTTTATTTTATGACTTCTCCTAGAAGAGACATAACAATCAATCATCTTGTTATCCAAGCCAATGAATATGCTTTCGTTTTAGATTTCTTAATTCAGTTTGCCAGCTATTTTTGGTATTAAAATAACAGGTTTCATGTCCCTAAGGTTTTGATTTGCTTGCAGAGTCTTGTTTTTGTAGAATAACTTAAGTCTTTATAGCCATTGTTTATGATTCTTCAAATAGGTCATAAGTAAGATCTGATTTTGAATTGGTATTAAGAAAATGGACATTGAAAAAAACTGTTTCAGGGAAAAAAACATTTTCCTTTCTAGATCATAGTGCAATAAATGGCTCTTTTATGATCATTATTGATTTTCCAAAGTAAGACATTACTGATTTATTTTATCTATGTTAGCTTTTCTTCCAAAAAAAAATTCCTTGAGGCAATTTTATCATGAGGAATAAAATATTTTAAATATGCAATTTTCCATTACTCAAGGCAGACAGTACCCTTAATTAGCTTTTTAACATTTAAATTCATTAACTAGTTTAATAATAGTTTTAAGAAGTTTTCTATGAACCAGACAGCCGCTGGTTTAAGGCCCTGGGGATTAAGATTCTGTCCTTGCCCAGTAGGAGCTTTCATTCAAGTGGGCTAGAGAATCACATAAATAGATAACTGCATTGCAGTTTGATAACTACAATAATAGATATTTAAAATACAATGACAATACATACTCACCAGTTTCCAAAATATTTTTGTACTTCTCTAATGGCAAGTATGTTATTTTGCAAAGATTTGTTTTTCTCTCCTCTCAATGTAATATACTGGGCAGTGGTAGAATTCTTAGATGGAAAATACATAATCTGTGGTCAAACTCTTTGGGTTTAAATGCCTGGTCTTAATAACTGGAAAACAATGAGAAATCATTTCATCTCCCCAAGCTTTATCCCAGAAGCAGTAAAATAGGTATAAAATGGAGTGCTTTTGGGTAGCTATGTACAGTCGATTTATGCTGTCACATTACATCTGGGTCTAAGCCAGCCTTACCTGGCCCAACTAGACCACTCTTGCTGAGATTGATTGCAAAATATAACTATGAATTCCTGCTCTACAGAAATGCACACTCCTTTGCAATGTGGCTTTCCTGCTCTTCCCATCAATAGGTGGACTGTTACTTCCCTATCCTCTTGGTCTGGGCTGGGCTTTGTGACCTGCTTTGACCAGTAGAATGTGGCAGAAGTGACACTTCTGAGGCTCAGTTTTTTTGTTTTTCTGTTTTGTTTTTGTTTTTGTTTTTTGAGACGGAGTTTCGCTCTGTCGCCCAGGCTGGAGTGCAGTGGCGCGATCTTGACTCACTGCAAACTCCGCCTCCCGGGTTCACGCCATTCTCCTGCCTCAGCCTCCCGAGTAGCTGGGACTACAGGCGCCCCCCACCACGCCCGGCTAATTTTTTGTATTTTTAGTAGAGACTGGGTTTCACCGTGTTAGCCAGGATGGTCTCTATCTCCTGATCTCGTGATCCGCCCGCCTCGGCCTCCTAAAGTGCTGGGATTACAGGCGTGAGCCACCACGCCCGGCCGAGGCTCAGTTTTAAGATGCCTTGCAGCTTCCACTTTTGTCCTCTTGGAATGTTGCTTTGAGACTTCCATGGCAGGAGGCCAGTCTAGCCTACCAGAGGATGAGAGCCCATGTGGAAGAGGATGGAGGCAACCCAGCCGACTGCCACCACCAATGCCAGACATTTCAGTGAGGCCATCTGAGACCTTCCAGCCCCGCTGACGCTCCAGCTGAATATAGCCACATAAATGAGCCCAGATGAAAGAACCATGAGAAATAATAAATCATATTGTTTTAACCACTCAGTTTTGGAGTAGTTTGTGAAAGCAATAGATAACTGAAGTACTTACCTTATATAATCCATATGCCTCATAATAAAAGTAGCCATTTTAAGGTAGCCTTTTTAAACATAAACTGATTTCATAAATCTGAATTCCTCACCACAAGTTTTCTTTTTTATTTTTTAATTGACACATAATTGCCTGTATTTATGGGGTTCAGTGTGATATTTCTATTGATATATATAATGTACAATGATCAAATCAGGGTAATTAGCATCTCCATCAGCTCAAACATTTACTGTTTCTTTGTGTTGGGAAAATTTTAAGTTCTCTCTTGTAGTTATTTGAAAATATGCAAGAAATTGTTAACTGTGGCCAGGCATGCTGGTTCATGCCTGTAATTCCAGCACTTTGGGAGGCTGAGGCAGGTGGATCACTTGAGGTCAGGAGTTCCAAGACCAGCCTGGCCAACATGGTGAAATCTCGTCTCTATGAAACAACACAAAAATTAGCTGGGTGTGGTGGTGCATGCCTGTAGTCCCAGCTACTGGGGAGGTGGAGGCAGGACAATCACCTGAACCCGGGAGGCAGAGGTTGCCATGAGCCAAGATCAGGCCACAGCACTCCAGCCTAGGTGACAGAACGAGTCTTCATCTCAAACAAACAAACAAACAAACAAAAACGTTAACTGTATTCACCCTACAGTGCTATAGAGCACTAGAGCTTCTTCATCTTACGTAGCTGTGAATTTGGATCTGTTAACCAACCTCTCCCTATCCCCAACTGCTCCTATAGTTCCCAGCTTCTAGTAGCCTCTGTTCTACTCTCTACTTTCATATGATTAACTGCTTTAGTTTCCACATATAAGTGAGAACATGTGGTATTTATCTTTCAAATATTTTATGGATAAGACCTCAAAAGCACAGGCAACAAAAGCAAAAACAGACAAATGGAATTATATAAAGTAAAAGCGTTCTGTACAGCAAAGAAAACAATCAGCAGTGGAGAGAAAACCTCACTGTGTGTGTGTGTGTGTGTATGTGTGTGTGTATATATATATGTATGTATATATATGTATGTGTATATATGTATAGATATGTATAGATATGTATAGATATATACACACACACACATATACATAGATATATATTTTTTTTTTTTCAGTTAGCTTTCTCGGGTTGAAAAACCCCCATATTTTTTAAAAGGCGTCTTCCCTACATGATCTGGCCCTGCCTGCCTCTCCTCACCTTATCTCCTTACATCTCCTCTCTTATCTCTGTTCTAGCCACACTCCCAGAACATGCCAAGCCTTTTCAGGCTCCGGGACTTTTCTTCTCTCTCTTTTCTCTTTCTCAAATTATTTTCCCCAGACTTTAACATGCCTGACTCTGTCTCATATATAAGTTCTCACCTAAATGCCACTTTATCAGCAAGGTCTTTGACTTTCTAAAATAGCCCCACCCTCTCAGCCAGCCAAAACTTACCCAATTTCTCTATTTTGATAGCACTCATCGCTATCTACAATTACCTTGTTTATTTGTGTTTCCATTTATTGTCTGTTTTTTCCACCTTCCCAAGAATGAAATCTCCTTGAAGACCAGGAAAAGACTGATGGGCCACTGTGTGTCCAGCTCTTAGAAGAATGTCTGGCACATAGTATATGCTTAGTAAATACACATTGAATGAATGGGAAGAAATAGCTGTTCTGAATAATGACTCGAAATAACAGAGGTGAAAGCATCTGACAGAGGACCCAGGTCTTGAAAGCAGTACCAGCAACTAAAATATTAATATACACTGCTGTTCCTACTGTTAACATGTCTTAAATGCTTTCTTTGTGCCAGACACTCTGCTAAGCCTAATATGTCTGTTATTTCATTTGTTTCTCATATCAACCTCAAAGTTCTAGGCTCTAGATTTATTCTCCTTTTACGAACAAAAAAACTGAGTCTTAGAAAAGTTAAACAATTCAGATAAAATACCCATGATTTAAACTCATGAAGTTTAACTCTAAAGTTCCATTTTAAAACAATATAATGATACTCTAATTTCCTTTCAGATTGTATAAATCTTTCACCTTTTAAAAGAGTACACTGGACTATTACTGTCTGAACAAATTACTGTTTTATACTATTATTCCACTTTTATCCCTCCCTCCTACATGATGATAATATTTTACTTATGTTTAGATCCTGAACAACAAACGTCCAGTGAATAGAGCTGAAGATGTAACCCATTGAGAATGTTTTTTGTGTGTGTGGTGGGGGGCACAGAGTCTTGCTTTGTCACCCAGGCTGGAGTGCAGTGGCATGCTCTCAGTTCACCACAACCTCCGCCTCCTGGGTTCAAGCAATTATCCTACCTCTGACTCCCGAGTAGCTGAGATTACAGGTCTGCACCACCATGCCTGACTAATTTTTGTATTTTTAATAGAGACAGGGTTTCTCTATGTTGGCCAGACTGGCCTCAAACTCCTGACCTCAAGTAATCCGGCCGCCTTGGTCTCCCAGATTGCTGGGATTACAGGTGTGAGTCACTGTGCCTGGACAAGACTGATTATTAATGAACAAATTCTGCCTATACAGTTTGGAGGTATGGGTGACAGCATCATGGAGAAACCTCATTTGAAGTGGACCTTGATGAATGGATGAACAAGAGTTGGCCAGACAAAAAAATAGGAATTCTAGGGGAAAGAAACTGTATGGGAATTTTTTCAGTATTGCTTTTGAAATTTACAGAATTTGGAAGAAAATGTTTTAGTAAGGAAAACTTCCTGATGGTCTTTACACTGTTTTCAAGTTCTTTGGAAACTTCAGAAACATATAAAAAGACACAGTTGTTTTAAAAGTGGGGGTGGGGGGGGGAATTATTACAGAGCATGTGTCATCCAGCAAAGACTAACTGGATGATATTCTTTTTT
>NW_016807406.1:460709-478438 GCF_001698545.2 Rhinopithecus bieti | reverse complement strand
GGCTAGCCATAAGTAGAAAGCTGAAACTGGATCCTTTCCTTACTCCTTATACGAAAATTAATTCAAGATGGATTAGAGACTTAAATGTTAGACCTAATACCATAAAAACCCTTGAAGAAAACCTAGGTAATACCATTCAGGACATAGGCATAGGCAAGGACTTCCTGTCTAAAACACCAAAAGCAACGGCAACAAAAGCCAAAATTGACAAATGGGATCTAATTAAACTAAAGAGCTTCTGCACAGCAAAAGACATTCTTAAATAGTACTTGGTGTTTGTCCTGAATTGAAAGATGTTTGTGTGGACTGGGGCATCTAAACAGACTTTTCAATCTGTAAATGAACTCTTCTGAGCCTGCAGTGTTCTGGATTTTTTAACTAAGTGTCTGTTTGAGGAATACTCTGCACATCAAATAACTTAAATCCAGTAACAGGTGATAACTGTTCAGAGATTAGCACACTGGATTCTATTCTCTCAGATAGATAGATAGATAGATAGATAGATAGATAGATAGATATAGATAGATAGATAGATAGATATCTATATATGGATGTATAAATATATAGATATCTCTATATAGAGAAATATATATATGAAGATGATGATTAACAGTAATATATATATAGAGAGAAATATATATATAGAGAGAGAGACAGACAGAGATAAATATATATATAGAGAGAGAGAGAGAGAGCACTTATGACTGGTTTATCTTAACAAGAGCTTTAGGATATCTGGAAAGTAATACAGTCTTCATAAAGAGAGATTGAACATTATCAAACAACATGGTTCATTGTGAGTTTTTGTTTTAAGCATTTTAAACAGTTGACTTCAAATTCCCAGCAGATGGTGGTGGCAGCAGGCAGGCACTCTAGTCAATGAGAAGTCAAAGTGAACTTTTAAAATAGCTGATTCTTAAACTTGGAACAAAAAGGAGTGAATGTTAGAAAAAAAAATAACAGGTTTCCTACAATGCATCTTATTATGCACAAGTCAAAAAATGAGAAACTCTACAATTTGCAATAAACACAAGAATGTGTATTTTACACTATGGAAATGTAAAGCATTTAATCAGTCTGTTAGCAGAAAACTTGAATATTAGCTGTCACCAAATCTCTTTAGTGTATAATAACCTCAGAATTGCAGACCAATGTGTTTTTCCCCCAACAAAGCTTACCAGAGGTGTTTTCTTAAAGACTGGCATTTCTATTAATGATTTAAAGTAGGAAAAAGTAGGGGTACACTTTCTTCTTAGCAGTCCAATTCACAGTATAATGATGATGATCTCACTATACTTAATACCACTCTTATTATAGTGATTTTTATTTTAATACTATTTTTGGAAAAGAAGTAATTATTTTAATTGTTAAACTACTTTCTGTAGATTTTTTGAGCACTTCAAAGTCTAGAATTCCAGGATTCTGTGAAGAAATTCTTATTCAGCCCTGTTGTAAAAAAAATGTGTTTGATCCTTGGTCATGTTTATATTTATCTTATCCTTAATAATATTGATTATAACTTCCGTTTTCAGTGAACATATTATCTATGTTCAACTTTATCTTACTAGGTAGCTGCTTAATAAAAGCCAAACTCATTATTTATGTCACTTATCTTCCCCTTTTAGTTATCTTTGTGTTTGGGCTCCTACTCTATGGTGGTGAAAGTGATGGTTGTGGGAGTGGAGGGGAATTTGCTTTACGTAAGTGACCAGAACCACAAGAAATATTCCCAGCACAAAGTGACCCTGTTTGCAGATTACCTTTCTGCTTTATTTCCTATGCTGTATCTTCTATTTTTGAAGATTCCTCAGGCCATCTTTGCACGGTTGGTTTATCAGCATGAAGTAAAATAGCTCTAGATACAATTTGGCCCCTCCAAATGTCAGGCCCGTGAGATAGCAAGGAAACTTCATCAAATGCCAGTAATAGGAAAAGAGCTGTATGTCTTATGAAGCAGGCCCACATTAAGTCTGTAGGACTGCATGGCTTTTCTCTTGCCTTAAAAAGTCAACAGATGTGATAACTCCCCACCCAATGTGTTCCTTTTCTTTACTTGGATGATCGAGGGAGGTAAAAGTACGGCTGTCATTTTAGCTACGAAGGTACATGTTTACATTAAACCGAAAAAGTTCACATGTGTTTTACTGAAATGTCCCCTATATATCTGTTTTGAATTTCAGTTCATTAAATGCCCTGAAAATTAAATAAACACACAACAGGGCTTGCTAATATCTTCAATGAGGTGCTTAATTCCCCATCTTAATCAGCCATTTTCCATCCTGTTTCTTTTTCCTGCCTATCGGTCAAATGTTTCTTAATTAAGAATTATTCTTAATTACAAAGTTTATGTGTCATTTTATTTTAGAGGTAGTTAATTAAATTTAACACCAGTCGTTGGGGATATTGCCTTTTCTGCACACACATTGTTGCTTAATTATTGGAATACCTTGAATCCCTTGACTGGGGGGGAGTAGGGCATATTGATTTGTGTCTGGTATGTGGCAGCTCATACTGAATAGGGCAGAGACTCAGCCCATCAACCAGACAAAGAAGTAGGAAGCATTTTTTTTCTTAGTTGATAAAGGACAGTGAACAAATGCACTCTGGTCATTCAGTGCATTATGTGAAGTCTCTGAGGGACATGGAAATGTGATGATTATGGATGAAATTCGATCCTAAAAAGAATAGCCAGAGTAAAGCTATTCTTTAAGAGTCCTTTGATAGTTGTTAGAATGGATTTGCCAATTTTTGTATGTATGGGATTATACTGAGGTCACCCTGAGCAGGTCACCCGGTTGAATGAGAAGCGAGATCCAGCGGCCAGATTAGGAAAAGGATGCATTAGCTCTTGGTTCCTTCTACCCAGTCTTTTCCCTCCAACATTTTCAGACCTTATCTCCAGGATCACTTCTTCAGAGAAGTCTTCCATAACTATATGACATACCTTTCCTTGACATCATTCACTCTCACTATAGTTGCAATTTATGTGGTTAATTTTTTTATTGTCTGCCTCACCCAATAAATGAAGTATCCTTGAGGGTAGATGTCATTTCTAATTTTGCTTATCATTTGTTTGTCATTTGCTTAACTAGTATTTGACACTAAATACATTTTTGAATGGATTAATGAATGAATTATTAAATATTTTAGAATCTATAAGTTATTTGACTATTTTAAAAAGTATTAAATGTTAATTATGTTTGCCAGCACTGCATTATTAGGTTCTGGGAGCAAGGGATGTTTAGGTAAAAGCGAATCCCTGCCTTCAGTAATTTATAATACCATACAAAAGAAAGTCATCCAACTAAATGTAATATAAACTAGACTATAATATGTGGTGTAATAGATATATGAAACCATCTCTGTGAAAACACATAGAAAGCAAATCAGCCAAGCTGAGCAAGGCTTCAAAAAGAGGGAGATTATTTGAAATCTGCCTTGAAGGTAGTTTTGGACAAATAAGAACTGGGGAAAGGGCATGCTGGGAAGAGGTAACAAGATGAGCAAGAGTCAGATGTATAAATGAATATGATGTTAGCAAATTGTCAGAGATGGGAAAACATGATGGTGCTCAGTGCTGGCTTGGATACAGTGAGGCAGGCTTCCTCTGCACTGTTGGCAGGACTTCAAATGGGTAGACACTTTTGGCAAAACACATTAGAAGACTCACTATTTCCTCTTCTAGAAATATATTTCATAATCGGAGATGTGTGCAATTCTTTATATTTGAAATTGTTTCTCACAGCATATTTGACAAACTTCATTAACAGTCTACACAAATAATTGTAGCTCAATGATTACATGAATTATGTAATAACTATAGGATGAAACACTGTGCATCCATTAAAATCATGTTTTGAAGAAGAATGACACGGATAGGTGCTTGGATTGCAATGTATATAAACATAATGAAAATCTCAATATAAAGTTGGATACCAGTTTTATACATGTAAAAACAGGAAAAACAGTAATTTACTAATAGTAATTATCTTTGGTGGTAGATTTACAAGTACTTTCCATTTTCTTCTGTATGTTTTCTGTTTTCCAGATGTTCTGCAGTTGGAAATACTGGTTTTATAATAAGAAAAACAGGTTTAAACTTGTATATGTTATAAAGAAAATGCAATATCATATCTGTGGCTAAAGTACAAAATGTATAGGGAATGCTTTTAGAAAATGAATCTTGAGTTTTAAGGATTATTTAGACTCTTATGGGGGTAGTGCCTGGTATTAAGTATTCTGGGTACCAGGAAAACCTGCAAGATATGGCCCGCCACCCAAGGACATTAAAACCTGGCTGAGAAGGCAATACATACATATCTAATTTAATAACAATCTCAGATAATAGTTGTAGAAATACCATGGGGCAGGATGCTACAAATTGCCAAAAGCATGGCATATAAGCTATGTCCTAGGAGTTTAGAGCAGAGATTAGCCTATCGAGTAATTATATAGAATTTCTAAATGGTTTTTGTCATCTCCCTGCCACACCCCTGGAGCAGACTGTGATCTCACCAGTTGTGCAAGGGCACATGGGCTCTCAAATACCTGCCATCAGGAGATGGATGTAATTATGGATCAGGAGATGACTTAGAGAAGGTAGAGAGGAGAGTAAAGAAACTCCAGAACTTATGTGGCTAGAGGTCCAAAAACAGGTAGTTGCTACTCACTGGCCTTCCTGAATTATGTATCTTTCCACTGGACCCCAACCTACATATCTAAATACATAGGTTGTACCTTCTCCACATATGATGAACTTGATATATGTGCACCCCTACATATGTATACATATGTATGTATATTCTGTATGTATTCGTGTGTGTTTGTGTGCATATACCATATATATTCATGTATAAATATATATATAGAAATACTTTCTAATAATCACTCAGTTTCTATGGCAGGTGATTGTATAAACTCTCTTAAATGGATTTGCCATTTTCATTCTTTGTTGCCATAAATTTGCTTGATCCTGAAATACTGTTTAATTATTAGACTGGTCAACAACATGCATCTTGTTATAATTGAAAAAATGACTTACATTTTGGAAAAGAGTAAGATGAACATTTTTCCACATAACTTGGGAACAAATAAATTCCTCCATTTTGAGTGTTATTCTAAACTTAAAATATTAGAATGGGATATTTTTTGGATATTCACTTAATATTTTTGTGTTTGTCCTTCCAATATGAATTTTTATCCATTCACAGATATTTATAAATCCTCTACTAGGTGCAAAGCCATTGATAAGTGTTGCAAGAAAATAAAGTGCAAGTTAAAGAACATGAGTCCCTATTGTCTACAGATACTGAGAATTCTAGAATATATAAATAACACTCCCTGACCATAAAACATTTATGATCTCTTGGAGGAATCTTGTGAGGAAAGGTGTTGATTTTGCCATCAAGGCAGTTCTGTCAACCTTGTCTACCTGTGGACTGAAGAAGTCAAGAACCTCTTTATGGAAAAGGTGGCTCATGAACTAGGCTGTAGGTTACAATTGTTCTTAACTTTTTTTTTTTTTCTGAGGATGTCAGAGACCCCTTTAGTCATGTGATGAAAATAATTGTTTCTTACCTGCAAAATTTACAAGTCCGGCATGTTGTATTTAATTTCAGTAATTTATGGATTCTTTCTAACTTAATCCATGTGCATTTAGTTTACAGACCCCTACTTCAATGAGGGTTTAGAATTTGGACATGAACTAGGCTAGAAACAAAGGCAATTTTAGGTAACAATACGGAAGCAAAGTGCATAAAGTATATATAGAAAATGGAGAATAGCTCCATTTGCATACCTGGAATTGGTTAATTAAAGATCTGTACTGAAAGATAGGAATTGGTTACATAAAGATCTAGACTAAAAGGATCAAATTCATAATTACTGAAAATTGCATCCTGTGTCATATCATATCATGAGTCCATTTCCAACAGCCTGCCTTTTAGCTATTATTAGTCTTCACTTAATCCAACAAAAGTGCCCAATCTTCCCAGTTTCATTTCAAGGATAAGCCTTTAGCAACAACAAATTTTGCCCTTATCCTTCACAGGGTAGATTTCCTCTGCTGCCAGCATCCAAATGTGCATCTGACACTCTGAAACCGAAGGAGAGAGTGGGGACAGACCATACCAATCACTGACCCCATCATTCAGAATGATTGAGGTCTGTCTTGTCACTTTCCCGTGTGGAGACATTTTCTCTCTTTAGATTCTCTATAAGACAAAACAATCCACCACCATTATTTTTATAGCATGCCCATCTCCCAGAGTGTCACAAACTCTTTACAACGAGAAATGGAATAGAAAGACGATGCTTTGCAGACTTGGGTGTAGTTATTTTCAGACAGAAAGGGAAAATGACAAGAAGAGATTGAGTGGAGTAAAAGTAAAGATAAGGCTGCTGACTTGAAAAAACAGTCATGACAAGATTGATAGACCCTGTACAAATCCACGTCTCTCACCTGCACACACATACACACACACACACGCAGATGGACAGTCTCAGCAGCTTGTATCAAAAGTTTTGCTGATGATGTGGTCTTCATATATTAGTTTTTAATGATAGGAATATAATTACCTCCTTATTCTTGAGTATAAGTCAGTTGATCTCTCTGAACACATGGCCACATGTTGAAGATTAAATGAGCTAATATATGTAAACATTTACACCAGTGCCTGACACAAATAAACACACTTCAAATGTTTTTCCATTATTATTGATGTTGATAATGGTGATGAAGATGATGATGATTAACAGTAGTATAGTATTAACTTGTTTATCAGAAAAAAAAATTGTGGAGCATAACAAGAACCCAGTAAAGTAATAAGTCTTTTTTAATTCTTTTAACATTTGAGCAAAGGCAAACATATATAAGTAATCTAAGACTTGCATTCTGTTCTTTCCCTAGGAATCTTCCAATATCCTTTCAGGTAGTAGTTATTTCTTAAAATGTCCTTTCAGCAACACCTGCCATAGAATCACTTGTGTTATTTCTTAAAAACACAGAAGGGCTCTGCCTTAAACCAACCAAAACAGAGTCTCTGAGGACAGGTCCCAAAGTCAGCCGTTTAAAGAAATTCCCCAGATGAGTCTTAAGCACACAAGTTTGAGAAAGGTGTTTACATATCATTTAAAGAATAGACTTTACAGGCAGGGTTTAATCTGATTAGGAATAGTGGAGGGGAACACTGACTCTGAAACATCTTTCACCACTTTCCCTGCAATTCACACTATTAAATATTTATTCCTTTGATTTCCAGTGTATATATAGGAGTCTCCATTTAAAATTTAAATACAAGGGGAAGCCATTAACATCCATTAGCACACCCTGTGAATTAGGGATTTGAAAGCCAATCATTTAGCAAGCCTTCAAGGGGAGAGTAAGATGAATGAATCCCATTGAGGGAAAAGGAGCTAGAAGGTAGGGAGCAGAATAGGCCAGCCTAACTGAAGCATTGCAGCCGAGAATCCTGGACAGCTAAGGGAGTATGGAAACAATGAATTCTGCAGACCAGCTGCTGGAAACAAAAAAAAAGGAGAAATTATACAAAGTGGTATAAAATGGTTTTCAAATATGTTTGTGGTAGAGGTGGACCCCAATGACCAGTTTTATCTGTTTCTCTCTAAGTATGGCCCACAGTAGAGTGATGCATTCGAAGGTCTAATACTGAGTTAAAGATCTCAGCATAAATCATGGGGCTAATAAGCATGGACCCTGAGCAAGTCAGACAAAATTGCACCTAGATATAACCAAAGAGTTATCAGCTTAAGAGTTACTGAGAATAAACGTTTTTCTCTTCACTAATGAATACTATTACTCCTAAATTATTTTTGAAAATACTTATATAAGCCCCAACATTTTTGTCCTTGTCCATGGTCATATGTAAAACAGTTTAACAAAACTTTGTTGTCCATGTTGTTTTGTTGTAATCTGTATGAACATGTCATTGTACAGATTAAAATGATAAAAGGAATCAGGAGTGCTCAAGCAAGAAGATTTGGGGGGAGACGAAGAAGAGAATATACCTAAAAGTATAATTGGCCAGGCCAGTGCCTTGTTCAGGGATCAGTGTGATAATTTATACTTACCTGAACTTGTGAAATGTAAAGATTACTTTCTTGTGAAATGAAAACTACATTTACTTAGCGATTAGCTTTATTTTACATGGCAATTAACTTTGGTCCTGTGTATACATATATATTAACATCAGTAATATTTATCTGTCATCTTTTCCTTGTATCTACATTAGCTACCATCTGGTCTTTAACCTAAAAATGTCCACATCATGAATCATCTTTATCAGGGTCAAGTAATGGGAATAGAAAGGCAAGGTAACTTTTATTGCAGAACTGAAGAGGAGATTTGAAGAGAAGTAACTTTGGCATCAAGATTTGAGAAGTAATGGGGAGTGAATACTTGAGGTGTCCTAATCCACTTTCTGTTACCTTCAGTCGGTGATAAAATGTTAATGATGATCTTCAAATTCAAGAATACATATAAATCCCCAAGGAAACCAAAGGAAACAGTATAATTCTTTCCCCTACTTTCTTGCATCTAGTTTTATTTCAGTTTAGGAACTAGCACTGTCCCATAAAATACAGCAGCATTTGTTCTTGTACTAGGAAAGGACTTACAAAAATTGAAGGGTCCTTCCAAACAAATGTGGCTCTTTTGACAATTATGCAAATAGTTTGAAGATTAAAAACCCAAGTAATCTTCATAGGTCATGGTATTGATTTAAATGAGAAAACCTAACTGCTTTTTGTTTTTTGAGTTGTGTTTTTTTTTTTTTCTTAGTGTTTTATTGTTGTTGTTGAAGCATGAAACTTATCTGTTTCTCCTTGCTAGATTAAAGCCTTGTTTTCCCTTTGTTATTTAAATCACATCATAAAGGAATTAAAGAGCCTTAGAGCAGGTGGCTGTGGTTTGGGTTTACATTAGTGGACTTTTTGCCATTATGTTTCTATGCCAATTTCCAGTTTCAGTTAGCAATATTATACTCTGTGATTTTGGGCAGGAGAAAACCCAAACCACAGACTAAACGATTTTTGTTTGGAGAAAATGCACAGCCAATTCCCAATTACCCAAGCTGTATTTTAATCCCAAAGTGCATGGAATGAAAATAACTGCAAATGTGGATACACACAAAAAGAAATACATCCTGTACAGAAAACTAGCTCCCTCACTGTTGGTAGGAGGACAAGGATATTTGCTCTGGAGTGGTCAGTGAGTCCTGTTATTGAATAAAGCCCTTAACTTGAGAGTACATTTATTAAGAAAGCAAATGAGTGCTGTAGGGGAAGCTAGCAATAGGCATAATGCATGCAACCTGATAATGAGACGCCCTTCTAGCAACAGTTAACCCTTACATCAATTCAAATCTACCTCCTTATAACTTCTGCTTTTTGGATTAAAAAGCAAAGTAAGCCCAGTGCTTCTAACAGTATGAGAGATCACAGCAAATGTTTAAAGGCAGTAACCATGTCACCCACTCCACCCAACCCTACCCCCGACACACACCCCATCTCCTCCAGCATATAGGTTCCCAGTTACTCTAACCATTCCTCAGCTCCAAATCTCTATGCCCCTTTTTATTTTTCTCTTTGCCTTATTCTTTTTGTAAACAGTTTTATTGAGATGTAATTAACATATAAAATTGTTTGATGTTCGATATTGTGCATACATTATACAATGATCACCACAATCAAGCTAATGAACATATTCATCCCCTCTACATAGTTACCATTTGTTTGTGTGTCTATGTGTCTATGTGTGTTACACCCTTTTCTCTTGATAGTCTCTGCTTTAACATTTCACAAAACTGTAATACCCCAATTTCTAAGTCCTGTGCTCTGAGCATATGCAAAGTCTGACCATGCTATCCTCTGCTGTGGACTTTCCTATCACTTCTACAAGCCAGTTTTAGTTTACACTAGCATCTGCCCACTCTGGGTTGAATTCCTACATGCTGTGGGAGAAAACAAACATTGTACAAATCATTGCCACCAAAAAGTGATGGTGTCCAGGTGGAGATGCTTTGGAGGTCCTTAACAATATGACCTGAGGTTTAGGAATGAGAGCCAAGCTAAAGATTTAGGTTTGCAATTCCTTAGCTCAGAGGTGTTAATGAAGCCACAGGTAGCCATGACTTTGTCTGTGAAAAGGGCAGGCTTTAAATAGGGAACAGTGATTTTTCTTTAGCCTACGAATGTTTGCCCATACAGAGTTTCAATCATTTAAATATCAGGAGATCTAACAGAAAAGTCTGAGTTTCTGGTTTCCCTTAGTGATATAAAAAGAGTGGAGTTACAAGTCTGTAGCGCAGCAATAGCCTGAAGCTGAGCAGGCATTGCCTTCTATAGGCAGGGTACATGCTCTTTGGTTCCCTGAAGTTCCCACCACTTGCTCCTCAACAACTTCACCCATGTACATGCCAGCCTGTCTTCTGTAGACATTTTAATTTGCAGTATCTGATAGACAAAGCCAAGTGCTGTGGCTCATGCCTGTAATATCAGCACTCTGGGAGACTGAGACAGGTGGATCACTTGAGCCCAGGAGTTTGAGACCAGCCTGATCAACATGGTAAGATTCTCTCTCTTCAAAAAAGTACAGAAATTATCTGGGCATAGTGGCATGCACCTGTAGTCCCAGCTAGTTGGGAAGATTGCTTATCCTCAAGAGGTGGAGGTTGCAATGAGCTAAGATCGGACTACTGCACTCCACATCGAACAAGACCCTGTCTCAAAAAAAAAAATCTAATAGACAATAGTAAGTATATATTTATGCGTTTGATTTCATTCTCTTCTGTTGATCATTCAGTCAGTTTTTTGTGATTGAATGGGAATTTAAAATGTGCCTTTTTGATAGGGTTTTCATCAAGTTATTAGAGAGAGGAAAGCTATCAAATGTTAGTGTAGGAAGAAATCTTACCAATTATTTAGTCATTTTTACAAATGGAGAGAATGAAACTCAAAGAGGCCGGGGCAGTGAAACTCAAAGAGGCCTTATTCAGAGTTGACAATAAGTTAATATCACAGGGAGGATAGAACTCAGGTCACACTGTTCTTCCTAAGTCTTAGAATTTTTAGCTATTAACATAGGTACTGACTGGTATATTTGCTGTCAGTTGAACAGAAAAATGGGTACTTGTATCTGGATGGGAATCAAAACAACAACAAAAAATTAAAATCTGTAACTACTTTGATAACTTATTAAAATATGAAAATACAGTTATTGAAGGAATTATAAACTTATTTATTGCAGTTGTGTTTGAACAGTGCCTTTTAAAAAATAATCTACTTATTTCTACCTATTGAGAGAAATAGCTCTTTTTTCAGTATTTTCCTTTGGACCATATTGAGTTTTTTTCCCCAACACAGTTTGTCATTCAACCAAATGAAAAGGTCCTCAGGCACCACCCTCCACACAAGAACCAAAGGAATCATTCGATGTGAAAGGTATGAGTCATGCCAGGCTCAGCACCAACCAATTACTGATTACATGAGCTGTATTTTATCACTCCAAATACATGGAATTAAAATAAATGCAAATGTGTGTAAACACACAAACAGAAGTATATCATATGCACACAGGTCCTTGGTGGTGGTAGAAGGACAGGGATATTTACTCTGGAATGATATGTGATTCCTGTTATTGGACAAGGCCCTTAACTTGAGCCCACGTGTATTAACACAGCTGATCAGTGCAGGCAGCTTGATAATGAGGAAACATCCAGCAGGGTTAACTCTTCAACAGGGTTAGAGGCATGAATAGTCTCATCCAGTTACCAACTGAAAATTTTTCAGAAAATGCACATTTCCCTAGTTACGTGTTTCTCAAATTTAGCTCCCTGCATGGATCTTTGTAACCTCACTGGGAATGCATGGAGCCATTTCCTGAACCCAGGTTAGTGAGCTAAACATTTCTTTGGCCCAGTCACTAGTCACGGTTAAGCATTAAGAACATTGCAAAAGGTGACGATCTGGGAACCATTAAGCTACAGAGCAGGTCCAAGACGAGGAGATATATCCTTACAGAGGTCTAATGTAACACCTGAGAATTAAACAATCATTCATCCACAATTGAGACTGGCATCCAGTATAACATGACAGAGAGTTTGCAAGGTTGCAGACATAAGAAAGTAATAGCAGTGTGTGAAACATCATTTCTTGATTTCCTTGAAAGCAGCTTAGTTCTGACTCTCAACCTCCATCCAATTCTTTCCAGGTTGCTAAGGAAGTTGCATTTCTATTCTTATGGGAGCCAACCCAACCCCTAACATTGTACACAGAAAATGGGGAAGGAGATCTAAATTCCACTCAGTTAAAGTTGCCACTGACATTCTCATTGTCAGATCCCAAGTGGTTCCTTGAAATGTGACTGCTCTCAGCTATCTGCCACTAGAAAAAGAATCCTCACTGAAGTTACAACATCAATAGCTTGGATAGCACCTCCCTAGGCACATCATGGAGCAAGCCTAAGGTAGAGGGAGCGTTTTGGATCCACGCAAATGCCTGACTCCCACAGAACCGCATTTCCTTCCCAGTCCAGAGAAAACTTGCCATTCTTCTTTTTTGTGACTTGCCTCAACCCATTTGTTTGCATCTTGTCAGAGACCATCTGCTTTTCAATGACCTTTTTTTTTTTTTTTTTCTTTTTTTTTTTTGAGACTGCACGTTCTTGGCTCGTCGCCCGGCTGGGGAGTGCAGTGGCCGGATCTCAGCTCACTTGCCAAGCTCCGCCTCCCGGGGTTTACGCCATTTCTCCTGCCTCAGCCCTTCCCCGGAGTAGCTGGGACTGACAGGCACCCGCCAACCTCGCCCGGCTTAGTTTTTGTATTTTTTTTTAGTTAGAGACGGCGGTTTTCACCGCTGTTAGGCCGGATGCGTCTCGATCTCCTGACCTCGGGTGGATCCGGGCCCCGCTCTCGGCCTCCAAAGGAGTGCTGGGATTACAGGCTTGAGGGCCACGCCACCGCGCCCGGCTTCAATGACCTTTTACCACTCCTTACAGGAGAAAGAAACAGACGCAGAGAGGGAAGGAGGGAATGGATACCGGAGAGCAATTAATCTGTAGGAGAGTAGTGGTTCAGAAGGTCAGAATGGAGCAAACTCTCTGAAATCCACTCTAGAATTAGCAGTAGAGAAACTGATACAAGAGATCTACATTTTTCATGTAGTGCTCTGGCCCGTTTCCTCTACCTCCTCTCTCCTATACACCACAATATGAATTCAGGGTTTCTACAGGGTCACAGAGCAATCCTTGCCTATCTCCAGCACATACATAAAAATTCTTATTGGTTCACTGTTTCACATAGATTCTTTGTGAAAACCCAGTCATACCCTGTGAGGTAGGGGTGTGTGTGTGTGTCTGTGTGTATTTTTTTCATTATGCCCGAGAACTAAGATTATATGTCTTCTCACTACTTTCTATTTTTGTTGCTCAGGGGAAAACTGAACACATAAACTTAGAAAAGCAATCATACCAGCCTACGAGGTCCAGATGAGCTAATAAATGTCCTCTTTATCATCTCCAATTCCTGTGATAAGCTATTAGGGCAATAGGTTTTCCAAAGTAAATTTATATTCTTTTAGCAGGTAGTGTGTGTTCTACAGCTTCTGGATGTTTTGCTAAAAGTAACATTTCAGTTAAATTATATGGTCTGGGACAGGTAATTAGAGGTAAAATTGCTCCCCTTTTGGGTACATGCATCCTTCCCCATGAATATTCTCATCAAGAGAAAAGGTGGCTGGAGTAAAGTCCCAAGTGTGTTTATTTCTAAGAAAAGCCGTTTAGCATATCAGAATGAGCATGATCTTTGAAGTTGTCCAGATATGTAGCCCCACAGTAGCTACGGGACCTTAGGTAGGTTATTAACTCTCTAACCTTTATTTTATCATCAATAAGTGGGGTAATAATGGCAACATCACAATTTAGGCAAATCATCAGTATTCTATCCATGAAAGAGGTTGCTGTTTCTGCCTTTACCATCCTTAACAATATCCTCTTTATTTGTGGGGAAGGGTCCTTATCCATCATCAAGTGACAAATCTTGACTGCCTTACCTCCTAGAGCAGGTTCAGCAGACTATAGCCTGTGGGGCAAATCCTGACAGTTGTCTATTTTTGTACAGCACATGGACTAAGAAAGACTTTATTTGTAAAAAATCAAAAGGAGAATATTAACATTTCATAACATGAAAATTCTATGAAATTCAAATTTCGGTGTCCACCTATAAAGTTTTATTGCAACACAGCCACACTCATTCCTTTGCATATTGCCTAAGGCAACTTTCATGCTATAGGTGCAGAGAGTTGAATAGTTGTAACAAAAACCCTTGCCCCACAAAACTTAAAATATTTACTATTTTAGTCTTTACAGAAAGAACCTGTCAACCCGCGCCCTAGCCTTAGAGAATACAGTATAGGGAAGATCACGCGAGAAGCTGCTTCATCACAGATAATCACCTTTGCCCTTGTGATCTTTGGTGTTGGTCTTGCACTTGGAATCAGTGTTTAGTTTTTATATGTGCTATTTTTTTAATGTGTATGGCTTGTCTCTCTGCATTGGCAGTTACCCCGACATATCTCAGTTTCAGTTCCATGAGCAAATGTGTTGATGTCTTTGAGGCATTCCTCAAGAACTTCTCAAAATTATTAGTTATATTCCTTTATTCCTCATTGATCATATTATAAATCACCTTACCTATAATATGCCCTCAAAGTTTGTTGAACGTTTACCCAGCACTTTTTACAGTGGTGTAATAACAAAGAGTCTGAAACATAATTTTATGTATAATATATGATGGTTGTGGTGGTGGTTCTGAAGAAGAAAGAGGAAGAGGAGGGTAGAGGGAAAGAAAAGGAAGAAGATTCAGTTTTACTCCCAGTGTGGAATAATAGCAGGAAGTCTGTTATGTGGCTTCAGGACATTATCTCAGTTCCAAGCTGAGTGAAATCAAGGTGGGAGTTTTCCCCACTAGGATACTGAGAATGAGGAACTCACTGGAGAGTAATAGAAGCTATTAATTGCAGGATCTAGTCCTTGCACAATAATATTTCATCATGCTATTTACCTGAAGCCATTGCCTCAGGGGAATATAGTAATTAGCATAGCTATCAACAACAATAGCATGTATGCATAAGTTAAAACATATGTATTTTGACTAGCAGATTATCTCACTAACAAAAGAGGGTTAGATGTAGTTTCTTGGTGCTGCAAAAATGTGCAAGCAAAATAAACAATTATTAGAGCTTTTTTTTTTCCTGTTGTTTATAATTGAACTGAGCTACAACCCGTGCTTTTTCCCCTTACAAACGTGTTTATGACCTTTGTTAGTTAGCACAGGAATATATGTCAACATATGAGACCACTAGATACCTACCTGCTAGGGATGATGACATTTCTTCTTACTTCTTTGCAGAGTATCCAGGTGTGATGAGTGTCAACACCCTGCATTCTTGTTATTGTTAGGCAGCAGTATACAATCCAGTTAATTTTCATTTAGTGTGTTGAATAAATTAAATCTCGGATTCTTAAATTAAACTTAAGTGGCACACTTGGACCCATGAGAAGTATTAAGTTTCTTGGTATGCAACTGGCAGTTCTATCTGCTTATTCACAAATATTTGAAAATGCAATCCCTTGACTAAGTATTTTTGCAAATAGCAGGAGGAAAAGTTGCCAAGAAGCAGCTTTGCTTCTAAGAGAGCTTGATGTTCTCCTTTTGGAAAAGCAATGAAAACCTACATTGCCTGGTGCTTTACCTCTGCTACCTATGCCCTCCCTGCAGGCAGCTCCAATAATTTTCCTCTTCCTGCCAGCCTACTTTCTCCTTGATGTAGTTCAGTGAATATTTAAGCCTTGAGGATTGGGGCTGGAGAGAGGGAGCGTTGATTTCATCAGTTGTTTTGGAACACTTGGGATCTTTTCTATTTTTCCTTTCATATCTTTTTTAGTATGATAAAAAATTAGGATTAGATTATCTTTCTGAGGCCTGTTGCTGTTTACTTCTTTGACTAAAATATCCTGCAACAGTATATCATGGAACAGCTCTCTTTCTTAAAATTATTTTGTAAATATTTTTTGTCATACACACACTGGCACATGCAAACACCATTTCATTTAACCTTGTGTTGACTCTGCCAAGAAAGGGAAATAGGTTTATAGAAAAATTCTGAATTAAAATATGTAAAATTAAGATCTGTGTGTTTCATTGTTTATAAATTTTAGCTCAAATGAACAAATGACCTCTCATTTTTATTTTTATTTTTGCATTTCTTTACCATAAGGTTAACTTTTCAAAAATATGGTAGTCTAAAAAAACTAACGACTAAATATTAAAGACTAATTTAAAATTTTTATTAATTTTTTCTATTATTTTCTTAGGAAAATTCTCAAACATATTAAATTTGAAAGAATGTTATAGTGGACACCTGTATGCATGTCAAATAGAGGCTACCTTCATGATTTTATTATAACCAGCTATCCATTCTCCATCCACCCATCAATTCACCTTTATTTTTGATGCATTGCAAAGTAAACTGCAAATATCCATGTCTTCCTAAATACCTAGTCTGCATATCATTAATTAGTATTTGATATTTGTTTATAGCTTTTTGTTCCTTTGAGCTAAAATTTATATAACTTGAAACACATAGATCTTAAGTGGCCATTTCTTGAGATTTGACCAGTGCATATTCCTGTGTCAATGAAATCCCCAGATATATCAAGATACAAAACAGAGCTATCCCAGAAATTTCCTCTTTTAAGTCTTAGTTGCTTTAAATCAAATATTAATTCAAGTTGATTTTATAAGGTTTTCTTTAAAACTGTTTAGATGTAGGCAGAATATAAAAGATAAGTAAGACATGATCCCTATCCTCTAAAAGCATATAGATGGTGACAAAAACCACCAAAATAGAAAATTTCAATTTTCAATATGTTTTAAATAATAACATGTGGTAGATGCTATGGAAGCACCTAGCAGTGTCTGTTCATCCATCTGGACTCTCGGAAAGGGTTTTGGAGTATAAGTCAGCTTAAGTCTGGGGAGAAAAAAAAATGAATAAATGTTAGCCAGGAGAAAAGAATGGTAAAAGAAATTGCTCCAAGAAATAGAGTATGTTTTTAAATCAGTTTCTGCTGTTCTAGTGTTTGAGAAAATTTATGAATCAGAGCACCCAGAGGAACTTGCATTGTCCTCTCAATAATACTAGGAAAAAAATCACAAGAATTCATTGAGAAACTGAGTCTCTGTACCCCAAGGGCATTTCCACTGCCTTCCACCTTCCGAGTTGCTGGATTCCAACTTCTAAGAAGGACACTTCTCAAACCTTCAGTGGCTCCCTTTTGCTCCTGTTATTAGACATGTTCTTCTTATCCTAGCATTTCTAGGTGTCTTTCATCCTCCCAATATAGTCCTAATCTGACTTTCCCCCACTTACTTGTCTACTTACATCTTATACTCAAATTACATTAAACTCTCCAGTCCTCATACTTTTCTGCCAGTATGCCTTTGCCCAAGTCTTTGCCTGTTTCTGGAATCCTCTCTCCTTAATGTCTACCTTTCATAACCCTATTCATCTGCCAAGTCTTTCCCCCTGCCCATCAGAAGCCATCTTGTCTAAAAACTCCCATAGCTCTTTGCTCCTACCATTCTCACTTTTAAAGCCAAACACAGCTGTTTTGTTCTGCTGTAGCTGACAATGTCTAGCACAGTGCTCAGCAC
>NW_016807406.1:451932-459758 GCF_001698545.2 Rhinopithecus bieti | reverse complement strand
TTTTGCATTTCTTTACCATAAGGTGAACTTTTCAAAATATGGTAGTCTAAAAAAACTAACGACTAAATATTAAAGACTAATTTAAAATTTTATTAATTTTTTCTATTATTTTCTTAGGAAAATTCTCAAACATATTAAATTTGAAAGAATGTTATAGTGGACACCTGTATGCATGTCAAATAGAGGCTACCTTCATGATTTTATTATAACCAGCTATCCATTCTCCATCCACCCATCAATTCACCTTTATTTTGATGCATTGCAAAGTAAACTGCAAATATCCATGTCTTCCTAAATACCTAGTCTGCATATCATTAATTAGTATTTGATATTTGTTTATAGCTTTTGTTCCTTTGAGCTAAAATTTATATAACTTGAAACACATAGATCTTAAGTGGCCATTTCTTGAGATTTGACCAGTGCATATTCCTGTGTCAATGAAATCCCCAGATATATCAAGATACAAAACAGAGCTATCCCAGAAATTTCCTCTTTTAAGTCTTAGTTGCTTTAAATCAAATATTAATTCAAGTTGATTTTATAAGGTTTTCTTTAAAACTGTTTAGATGTAGGCAGAATATAAAAGATAAGTAAGACATGATCCCTATCCTCTAAAAGCATATAGATGGTGACAAAACCACCAAAATAGAAAATTTCAATTTTCAATATGTTTTAAATAATAACATGTGGTAGATGCTATGGAAGCACCTAGCAGTGTCTGTTCATCCATCTGGACTCTCGGAAAGGGTTTTGGAGTATAAGTCAGCTTAAGTCTGGGGAGAAAAAAAAATGAATAAATGTTAGCCAGGAGAAAAGAATGGTAAAAGAAATTGCTCCAAGAAATAGAGTATGTTTTAAATCAGTTTCTGCTGTTCTAGTGTTTGAGAAAATTTATGAATCAGAGCACCCAGAGGAACTTGCATTGTCCTCTCAATAATACTAGGAAAAAAATCACAAGAATTCATTGAGAAACTGAGTCTCTGTACCCCAAGGGCATTTCCACTGCCTTCCACCTTCCGAGTTGCTGGATTCCAACTTCTAAGAAGGACACTTCTCAAACCTTCAGTGGCTCCCTTTTGCTCCTGTTATTAGACATGTTCTTCTTATCCTAGCATTTCTAGGTGTCTTTCATCCTCCCAATATAGTCCTAATCTGACTTTCCCCACTTACTTGTCTACTTACATCTTATACTCAAATTACATTAAACTCTCCAGTCCTCATACTTTTCTGCCAGTATGCCTTTGCCCAAGTCTTTGCCTGTTTCTGGAATCCTCTCTCCTTAATGTCTACCTTTCATAACCCTATTCATCTGCCAAGTCTTTCCCCTGCCCATCAGAAGCCATCTTGTCTAAAACTCCCATAGCTCTTTGCTCCTACCATTCTCACTTTTAAAGCCAAACACAGCTGTTTTGTTCTGCTGTAGCTGACAATGTCTAGCACAGTGCTCAGCACAAAGTAGGAAATTAGTAAGTATTTGTTGAATAACAGTGAGTTCTATCTTATGTCAGTGTGTACTTATAGATCTAGAGTTTCTCTAAAATAGAGTCTGTGTTCTATACTAATTTGCATTCCCAGAAATCATAAAGAACAGTCAAGAATTGCACAGCATTGGCCAGGTGTGGTGGCTCATATCTGTAATCTCAGCACTTTTAGGTGGATCACTTTAGGCCAGGAGTTCGAGATCAGCCTGGCCAACATGGCAATGCCTCGTCTCTACTAAAAATACAAAAATTAGCTGGGCATGGTGGCAGATACCTGTAATCCCAGCTACTTAGTAGGCGAGGGAAGAGAATTGCTTGAACCCAGGAGGCAGAGGTTGCAATGAGCAAAGATCGTGCCATTGCACTCCAGCCTGGGCAACAGAGTGAGACCCTGTCTCAAAAAAAAAAAGAAAGAAATTGAACAACATTAAATAAACCTACCATGCTATTCTAATATCTGAGCTGTAGCATTACGGTTCTATTTATATTTAATATAAATTTAAACAACATGTTGTTTGAGGAGTAGACCTCATAACTTTCATTTTTGTGTTAGTATACTTCAGCCTCTCTCTTACTACCCATGAAGGCTTATAACTGAACCATTTGTTTTTAAATTTTAAAAGGGAATCTTATAAATTAAGTGCAGAAAGGAAATGGGAAAGTCCTTGATGTGGTAAATGTTTAGTTTTGGGGAGAATATCAATGTTATTGATGTAGTCAGTGCATCTATTGACTGACTACCTATTATATGCCAGGTGCTGGGCAACAAGCCATCCCTGTCTTGGTGTAACACTGTTTCCAGTACAGGAATATCTTACAGCAGACCCCAGAGAAAGAGTTGGATTTTGTCTATTTGGACCCTTTGATTTGTGTATGAGAAACATATTACTGAGTGAATGGAAACCTTCCAATTGCAGATAACCCCAATTATTGAAAAGTTCTTCTTTATAGTAAGCTTTATACTGCCTCTCTCTAACAACTTCCATCCAGCCCTATTTATGTCACTGGAGCCTCCAGAACCAAGTAAACCCCTCTTATGCACAGGACCTTTTCAGTATTGAAGATTTACATCACATACCCTACCCTCTAAGCCTTACCTTCTTCAGAATAAATATACAGAACTCAAAATACTTTTTCAAAGGAATTGCTTTCCAAATTGCTGTTTGTTTTTTCTTAAATATTTTATATCAGTTCCAACATCTGATGTCAGTTTGATGTCCTCCTCAGTTTATTCTGTAACAGGTTTTGTGATAGATACCAGCAGAGGGATATTGGGGGTTGTGGGGAAGGCATATTATAGAGAAGATGAACAGGGCATAATCTCTGTTGTCGTAAAGTATGTACATGACAGGAGAAAACAACCACTTTGTCAGATTATTTCAATATGATGCTGCAAGTCATGTCAGAGATAAGCAATGGGTACTGTGGGAGCACTCAGAAGGGTAATCTAGTCCAATCTGGGTTTTAGGGAAAGAGTTTTAGAAGAAATGTCACCAGAGTTGAGTCTGAAATTATGATCAAATGTTATCCAAGAGAAGAATGATAGGAAGGGAGACAATAGGAGTTAAGGCACTGAGGTACGAAATCAGTATAGGGTGGTAGGGGTGGGGGTAATGACACTATAGTTACTTATATGAAGTATTAGCTAGAAAATGGCAGAAAATAGGGCTTATGAGGTATGTATGTATATACACATGTATGTATTATGTGTATATGTGTGTCTATCTCTGTATGTGTGTATGTAAATAGATTCTGATTTTCTAATTCTTAGATTTTTGCCCCAAGTCTCTTGTTGGAAATTATAATTTTGGCTCTATGGACAAGGACTTTGTTCAGTGTATTAGCTTTTCAAGAGATCATAAATAATCATCATTGATGACTATAATGACCTGAAATATTATAATAAATAATTTCTGCAAACCTGAGTTTTAGGTAATACATATCATTAAAGGTATTGCTATGATTTGAATGTGTGTTCCCTCCAAAATTCAGGTTGAAACTGAATCTTCATCATGGTGGTATGAAGAGGTGAAGTCTTTTGGAAACTGTTTAAATCATGAGGGCATCACACTCATGAATGAATTGATGCACTTATAAAAGGGGATTCAAAGAAAGTTTGCTGCTTTTTGCTGTTTGGCTTTTCTGCCATGTGAGGACATAGCATCCCTCCCCTCCAGAGGACACAGCCTCAAGGCGCCATCTTGGAAGCAGAGTAAGCCCTCACCAGACACCAAACTTGCTGGCTCCTTGATCTTGGACTTTCCAGCCTCCAGAACTGTGAAAATAAATTTATGTTATTTGTTAATGACCCTGTCTCAGGTCTTTTTTATAGAATCACAAAGGGACTGAGACAGTGTGATTATAAATCAATGTCAAGTTTCTTCCAGTTTCTTAATATAGAGGTTTGCCATTTGAGGATGCTTCATTGCTTCTCTGACCTGAATAAAGTAGCATATATGATTCTCATTATACTATTGATATTTAAGGGAACGGCTTACATCCATTTCATAAGAGTTGTGTCTCATGAATTATTTGCATTCTAGAAACCAAACTTTATCTGGAACATCCCAATTTAAGATAGCCATTTGGTAAATTACTTGCCACGAATGGGTGACATTTAATAAAGTATATGAATACTTAGGAAGGGAAGTTTGCAAATTAAAAAATAAAATTATTCTGTTTATTCAGTTTTATATATTACTCGCCAAATCTCACCCTGCATAATCTATGGTGTTTGAGCTTATGCATCTAGGCTTGTGTTAAGAAGAAGGGTGACAAATTTAGAATTCACAGTGTGCATTACCACGGGAAATGCAACAGTCTATTAAGAAATTGTCTCTTCAATAACTTTTTAGTGTAATTAAGGAGATCATGCATATGCTTCTGGAAAGACAGCCTATAGTATTGAGTATTAGCCAAGTGCTCTGGGCTGTGTAGAGAATGTTTGTGGTATGCCTGTCCTGTGATTGTTTCTCCTGCTTTTGCAATAACATTTTAATTTTTCTTTGGAGAACTATACCTGTCCTGTTTTCAGCAGTCCATTTGTTTTTTTCTGAGCATACTTCTCTGTCTCCCAAACGTAAAGAGATCCAGGTTTGACTACTCAAAATCCATCATCAAACTTCTGCTGAATCTATGTGGAAAGGAGATGTGCCTACTCATTACCATGTTTGTGGTGGCAGAATGTCAGGTTGGTGTTGCCAGTGACCATGTTTGTCCCCACAGAGTAGAGCCTACCTGAAAATACAGACAGCAAAATACAATCTTTGCAATTATATCAGTATATATTTTTTCTTAAGCTAGTTAAAGTTCTCCACTTGAATTAGTCATGGTTTATTCAGAGAAGCAACTGATAGGATGCATAGAGAGAGAGAGAAAAAAAGATACTTATTTTAAGGAGCTGGCTCATGCAGTTGTGAGGGCTGTCAAGTCTGAATTGCACAGGGCAGGCTGGCAGTCTGGAGATTCAGAGAAGAGTTGATGTTACAGTCTTGGAGTCCAAAGGCAGTCTGGAGGGAGAATTCCTTCTTCAGGGATCTCAGTCTTTTAAGACTTTAAACTGATTGGATGAGGCCCACCCACAGGTTCCAGGGCAACTTGCTTTACACTACTGATTTAAATGTTACTCACATCCAAAAAAACACTTTACAGCATTCATCTGGACTGATGTTTGACTAAACAACTGGGTACAATAGCCAAACCAAGTTAACACATGAAATTAATCATCACACTCCTAAATGAAAATGCTGTGGCTAATCTATGTAGTAACTGCTATCGTTGCTCAGATGTTACAGAAATTATCATAGGACTAATGTAGTCAGGAGAGGTTGTCAAGAGACCATACTACTTCATGGTAAGTTACAAAATCCATACTTTTACTATTTTGTAAAGAAGGAATATCTTTTATGGCTATGGGAAAATTGAATAAGCTAATACATATGGGAGGCACCTAAATATTTAATTTTCTCTCCCTTTCCCTTCCATTTATATATTTGAGTTTCTGATTAAGCCTGTGTTGTACCTGAGTCTGGAACGTTGCAAGGCACTTTATGTTGAGGGTTTCTATTTTAGAGATTAAATGGCTTCACGCGGACCACGCAGCAATCTAAGGGTCTAGAGCTCAGAGTGACCACAGCAAAGGCACTGAGCCCTCTACTTATTTTACAAATAGGAAACTGTTCTCTGTGGTGATTAATTTTTTAAAAAATTAAGTTTCAACCCTTGTGTTCTTTGCCAGTCAGATGTCTACATACATTTCCAAGTCAGTACAGCTAGAACGTGTGTTTCAAATAAAAGAGTTGAAGTTACTTAGCTCATGGCCTCATATCTATTTCATCGTGCTATTTAGGCATTCTTTTAAGATATAAAAAGCAAAAATATGTAAAAATAGCCATTGCTACATGGCAGAGTCTGTTTTAAGAGCCTGGCCAACACTTTGAGAGGCCAAAGTGGGCAGATCACTTGAAGTCAGGAGTTCGAGATCAGCCTGAACAACTTGGTGAAACTCTGTCTCTACTAAAAATACAAAAAAATTAGCCAAGTGTGGTGGCGGGCTCCTGTAATCCTAGCTACTCGGTAGGCTGAGGCAGGAGAATTGCTTGAACCTGGGAGGTGGAGGTTGCAGTAAGCCACGATAGTGCCATTTCACTCCAGTCTTGGCAACAAGAGTGAGACTCTATCTATAAAAAAAAAAAAACCTGGGAACCTGGGATTGTTAGATTGTTAGTATACCTGTCCTAGGTATTTAATTTATAATTGGGAGACTAGCTTAATGCTTGGGAGAATTTGATGATGATCTTTTAAAATGTCACCAAATCTAATCACTCAGCCCCAAAATACACCCTCAGGGTATAACTTCAGATTAATGAGGACTATGACTTGTTGGAAGGGCTTTGGAGTGGAAATTTCCACCATTGTTAATTTGCAGGAAGACATGTCTGATGTGTTTTTGCGATGGTTTCACATCTGGCACTCTGTCTCCTAGGCACTTGGCTGCTTTTCACTCTGTTCCTTCCTGAATGTTGTACTAGATTGTCAGATGCCACTTCAGACTAGATCTGTGCCCCCGAACGTCATGTGCAACTTCATCAAACAAATCTACCTGACATTTTCAAGTGCAACTCACTTGAACTTGTAAAAGTCAGGTGTAATTTGAGAACAGATTTGCACCTAAGTCTTCTTTGGTTGATTTCAGTATTTGTTTGGAACTGACATTTGGAGAATAACTCAATTGCCCTCAGAATTGGTCCCCTGCTCACTCCAAAGTGTTGGCAGGGAGCGCTTAGCGTCTGAATGGCTAGTACAATATGCTTCAGGTGAATTTCAGGCACTTTTATTTACTGGGTTTGGACCAGTTTGGAATGAAAATCAACAATATGTGAATTCAGTAGTTTCACCAACATAGCCTCTTAAGCAAGCCATGGACACTGAATCATATTTGTTGCCTAAAGATGTTAATGATTATCTGGCTTAGCCTCATGAGCCTGATTCTTCTTCAACAGTAATATGTTGATTATTGGCATTTTAGACATGATTGGTATTATATAGCTGAATCTCTGCACAAATTCAGAGCAGCTATGCAGGCTTCTGCCACTGGGTGAGTTGATGAAGCAGATGATGTCTCCTCTCATAATGCTGCACCAAACAGATGGAATGGCAAGCTGTCTATGACTCTGAGTATCTCTGAACATGAACCTGTCCTTCTGCCTACCCTAATCATTTCACTTTCATGAAGTGCATGCGCTACTGAGCCACAGAGAAATTACACAACAAGCAGTAGACATGGTGCCCGAAGGCAATGCAACTCTTGAACTGGAAATTTGCACACATGTGAAATCCTTCGCAGTTACAAACCCTTTTTTAGACTATTATTTTCAAAGGTAAAATTAGAGATGTAATAACCTTATGAGATAATCATGTCCAGTTCTCTCATTCTAGAGATAATAAAACTGTGATCCAGAAGTTAAGTCCCTTACTTAAGGTTATATATTTAGAGGAAGAGGTGGGGCAAGAATTCCAGATCCACACTATTATCCTTCTAATAGAAGGTGACCAATGAATGCATGATTTGGTTTGTAAGCAAATGGGAAATCCAGAGGTTTTCATCATTTCCAACAATGCAAAAAAGTTGAATCTTAGACTAGAGGCTCTTTTACCTCTTCCTGGATTTATTCTGTTTCTCTTTTTACATTCCTGCAAAGAAGGACTCCTGATATATTTTTGCCTTGTAGAAATATTCGTTTCTAAGTTGGTTTGAAATTAGCCTGTCATCTGATTCACTGAGATAGAGTTAAAATAAATTCCCCTGGCAAAAAAAAAAAAAGAAAGAAAGAAAGAGAGAAGAAA
>NW_016807406.1:384015-451709 GCF_001698545.2 Rhinopithecus bieti | reverse complement strand
AGGGAGTGAGAGAGAGAGAGAGAGAAAGAAAGGATTTTATCATCTATATGGATCAATTCCAAGAGTTTACTTCAGTTTACTGATTCATTTTCCCTACAGTATAGGATATTCAATTAAACCTTCCCTCAAATTGGCCATAAATTTTGATGAAAATGAAAGAAGTATCAGGGACTATAATAATAGAATGCAATAAGAATTCTTTTTACCTATGCACCTGAACGAACATGTTTGGTCTGGTTTTTTATTTGATTTCTATCCGTATGTTTACTTTTCTCTTTTTGTTTTTCACCCAGATTTTCTGTAGCTTGTTCAAAGTGATTGAGATGTGTGATCAGGTGAAATTGATTATAGATACAAGAATGCTTTATACCAGTGTTTTCACCACTGATTTAGTAGTGTCTTTGATAAAATCTTATAATATGCCATACTTAATCTTTCTGTTTTAAATAGAACTGCTAGGATATGAGTTATGTCTGGTACTCCCTTATTTTTATTAAAGCACATATAGAATTTTTTCATACCCTTTGTTTGAGGCCTTCCTTGCCCCACTTAGCATCTGTAGAGTGGACATAGGCAGGAATAGCCCACTCTGCAAAATGCATCCAGTATATTTTGAGTAGAGACTGCTTATGGTTACTGATCTAGGTCCTGGAAATAAGAAATAAATCGGATACAGATGGTACCTCTGTGGAACTTTAGTGTAGAGCAGGAGATAAGGAGAAACAAGGGAGAAGACATAAGTGAGGATAACAGCGCACAAAGTGGTGAGCATTGCCAATGAAAATGCAGAAGTTTCCCCCCCGTCCAGTGAGGGATATCATAGGTGAAAGGGCATTTGGGCTGAAGTTCAGAAAGTTCTGAAGATCCTCTTATCCAATTTGTGTTTTGCTTTCTCTGTGAATAGTTTGAGCCAGAGCTATACGGAGAGGTGGGCAGTGCTATACGGGGAGGTGGGAGAGCGCATGCATAGCATTCTCACAAATGCTTCATAGGGCTGGACAGCAGTGATAACATCCTCAGCCCCACCTCGTGTTTTACAGATGAGATAACTGGGGCTCAACAAGGTTAATGACTTAGTAAGTCGTAAACACACTGAGATTTAAGCCCTCATCTTATGATTCCTCTTTCATGACTGTTTTCAGGAATCCTTAATCCTTAATTATTAGATTGCTGCAAAAGTAATTGCAGTTTTTGCCATTTAAAAGTAACGGCAAAATGCACAATTACTTTTGCACCAATGTAAATAGTTAGGATTTTTAGGATACAAGTAGCTGAAACTGACTCTAGATAATTTAAGTGAAAAAGGAATTGATTGAAAAGTTAGCAAGAGTTCTCCAAAATTATGGAGATCTTAGCCAGATTCAGAGGAAAGAAGCCAGAGTAGAGTGAAAGGTATTAGGTAACAATAAAATCAACAGCATTCTCAGGAAAACCGCCAATAGAATGAATGGGCTCTAAGCTTTGTTGTTTTCTATCTCTGTATTATTGCTCAGGATCCAAAATCTTAGAGAGAACAATGTCTGATTGACTTACTTTGAAGATGTGCCAGTGGCCACCCATTTGTTAGGGGAGAGCTAGGCATCTTGCTTTATACCCTACTGTGACAGCACCCATAAGTGAAGAGGATGATCAGGAAAAGGCATATGTCCACTTTGAGAATACAGGAACATGTAGGTAAAAGAACAAACCAACACTGCAAGTATATATCCGTATGGATAAAGCAACAAATGATTTTGTAGGCCTGAATTAACAAATGTGACATAGTATATTTTCTTCATAATATTGAGTCTATGACAAATATATTCTGTGCTCAGCCAAAGTTGGTGAGGCTTAACTGCACTTCTTCCATAAGCTATGGGTACTTGTTCCTCCTTGTACCCTCTGGCATGCAGATAATTAGGCAAAATTTGAAACAGCTTGAATGTAGTAGATGCTCTCTATCAAGGTGTGAGGGTTAGGATAGCATTTACCCCCAGGTTTAAAGTGTTCTGGGACATCTTTTGGGTGAGCTCCCTCCAGAAAGAGAAAATGTTCTTGAGAAAGGGCAGTATGATTAATCTTACCTAGAGACTGAAGCACATGGTGCGTATGTGTGTGCATATTCACGCACTCATTCCTATGCACATGAACTGTATGGAAGGATATAGTTAAGGACAAAAAGGAGTTTTCCAGCACAAATTGACCACGTTAGGATATTATGAAACCATTAGGGATTTCTTTTGTAGTTTGTTCTATATACAGCAATCTCTTGCTTGCTTTTTCAAAGGAAACGTGGTACCAAAGTAGATTCCAAGTGTAAGCCCCAGTTATCTTGGCTAGAGTGCCCTTTCTTAATATTCTCAGGAATGTGTTCTTCTGGTAATTTCTGTAAGTTTTCAAATGAAATGGGAGTTACTATTCCAAGTGTTTTACAGGTAGTATCTAATTCAATTATCACAGCACTATGCAATATTTATTCTTATTATCCTAATTCTACAGATGAGGAAACGGAGGCACAGAAAAGGTTTAGTAAATTGCTTAAGATCATCCATTGTGCATTTCACAAGAGCAGAGCAGGAGTAGTTTCCCCTTCATATTTACATCATGTATGCCTAATAAAGTACCTGGTGCAGAGCTAAGATTGAATGAATGATTAAATAAATTAGAGACGTTATGGTACAGTATGAGTATATATTGCAATGTTTGTGCATCACTGAATATAATAGCTTACATGAAATGGACAAAAACTGCCCAGCCTTTTAAAATGTGTTTATAGTTTTCATATCCATTAGCTCATTTGATTTTATAAGACATGTATTTAGTTGGAGGGTATAATTATTCTTCTTTTTTAACTTACAATCAAATCTCAAAGAAGATGGAACTTGTCCATGTGAAACAATCGTAACAGTTCCTAATTATAAATGATATAGAGTACTATAGGACAAAGAAATCTTCAGTAACTTTTAGTATTTAGGAATCTAGAAATTCCACATGTAACATATTGGCATAGGAGCCCCAAACTAGAAATTATAGATTAAAAAAAAAACCATAAAGAAGTTATTAACTTAAATAAACATTGAATGGAAGAAGAAAACAAAATTGTAATCATAGTTACTTGTAAACCAGTGATAACTGCACAATACATTAAAATTGGCAGAAAATGCAAAAGCCATTCTTAGAGGAAAAAAAAAAAAAAAACATAGCCCTATATGTGTTTATTGACCAAAAAAAATTGAAAATAAAAGAGCTAAGTATTACACTACAAAATGTGTTTCAGTGTAAATATAAAGAAAGCAGGATAAAGGACACTTGATTCTAGAAAACCTCCACATAATTATTAGGGAAGAGGAGAAGAGATGAGAAAAAAGAACTAGGCTTCTGTCCAAGATTAAGTTGATCTGGGCCAGGCACGGTGGATCACGCCTGTAATCCCAGAACTTTGGGAGGCCAAGGCGGCAGATCACTTGAGGTCAGGAGTTCAAGATCAGCCTGGGCAGCATGAAGAAACCCCGTCTCTACTGAAAATACAAAAATTAGCCAGGTGTGGTGGTACACACCTGTAGTCCTAAATACTCGGAAGGCTGAGGCAGGAGAATTGCTGAGACCTGGGAGGCGGAGGTTGCAGGGAGCCGAGATTGTGCCACTGCTCTCCACCCTGGGTGACACAGCAAGACTTCATTTCAAAAAAAAATAAAGTTGATCTGGAACACATGCCCTCTTATACATAATACCATTTCAAGACCCCTTTAAAGTAAGTAACAATAAAATAGATAATGGAAATTGAAAATATGATATGACTCTAAAAGTAAAATCAATTTAAAAAATACAACACAAATGATTTCCAATGGCCTAAGAAAGAAGAGAAAATAAGAGAAAGAGGACAAAACAAAGGATAAAATGGGTTATCTAATGCAGTGTGAAAACTGGCATCCTTTGCTGGAAGAACTTCATATGGTACAGGCTGGAAGAGTGATTCTCTTGAACAGGCATCAGGATCACCTGCAGGATTTGTTCAAAAACAGATTACTATTCCCACTCCCATAAAATATGGACTTAGATATGGACCATAAGATTGACTTTAAAAATACATTAATAGGTTCACATTTTTATAGGACAGGAACATTTACAGAAAATGAAATGAGAGACGTTAAGTGTAATACTTTAATATGTAATATATTTTATTAAAGTTGGCCATAGATAATGACAGTTGAAGCTTAAGTCTTAAGAAAACTGTGTTTCTTACAGAATATTCATATATATTTTCCTTAACCATTTCAAGTTGCAGGCTAAAGACTGTGTGAGTGATGACAGGATCAAAGATAACTGGAGCATTTTATTAGACATATATTTAATCTGAGTTCTAAAGAAAGTGTTACAATTTAAATATATAGAGAGATACATATGTATATATACACATACACATACACAAATATATATAGGCTTTATAAAACACTAAGTGTAAATTTCTCATCTTCTTTGATAGAGATTAGACATCTATTAATCCAGTAGAATAGCCAAACGACTATAGAAAATCATTTTTAAAATATGCTTTATAGAATAGGGGGAAAACCCAGTGTCATAATGCATAATGCCTGGACATCACAATAGAATGTATTTTGTGTTAATACATTCTATGGTTTATGCCCAACACTATGACCAGTGAAATCTGACTGGTTTCCGTCCACTCAGACAATACTCCATTGTCATTTCTGAGAAAATAGTAGCATGATTACATAAGGAAAGATGATGCATGTGGATGTCTTGTTAACTGTAAGGAAGGTGCTCTAAAATATGAATCAGCATATAGAGGTGGTTGTGTTGATTTTTAGTATTATTATTTGACTCTGAAGTCTCATTTGCAGTTTGCTTTTCACAGCTGATGAACAGATATCTTGCATCATCACATCAGACCACATAGCTTGCCCACTTTATGTAATATCGGGAGGTAGAGTGGGGTGGATATTTCAACGCAAATAAAAAATGCAACAGTTTGTTTCTCGGGTGATCTACCTATGGTTATTTAATGGTTATTTAATGTCGCCTGCCATAGCAAAATACTGCTGTAATCTATATGAGTAGGTAGATAGGTGCTAAAGTACAATTCTCTTTTAAATTCGCTGCATGTTTAAAAAATGTTTAACAAATTGCTAGGGTAGGAACTAAAAGAACATGTAGATTCCAGAGCCAACCTACCAAATTTAAATTTCATCTTTCGTAGTATGACCTTGGACTAGTCTTTTAAGGTCTCTGTGTCTCAGTTTCCTCACCTGTAAAATAAACATTCATTAAATTGTAATGAAATTTGAGTCAACATTTTCAAAGTGCCCAGAAGCATAACTGTCATGGGGGAGCACTAGATTGTGTGTGTGTGTGTGTGTGTGTGTGTGTGTGTGTGTGTGTGTGTGTAATTATCAAATAAAACTTCAGGCCACGCACAGTGGCTCATGCCTGTAGTCCCAGCTCTTTGGTAAGCCAAAGCAGGTGGATTGCTTGAGCCCAGGAGTTCAAGAACACTCTGGGTGACATGGGGAAACTCCATCTGTATAAAACAAAATACAAAAAAATTAGACGGGCATGATGATGCATGCTTCTAGTCCCAGATACTCAGGAGCCTGAGATGGGAGGGTCACTGGAACCCAGGAGGTTGAGGCTGCAGTGAGCTGATATCATGCCACTGCACTCCAGACTGAATGACAGAGCAAGACCCTGTCTCAAAAAAAAAAAAAAAAAAAAAAAAAAAAAAAAAAAAAAAAAAAAAAATTGCACGCTACAATTTTTTTTTAAATACACTTGTGTTTTGTTTTACTTGAAATTATAGGAATTTAAATTCGAAAATCTTTTAGGCCTATTTAATTCAACTCTCTTAATTCCAAAGGGGTAGTACAGATAGCTGCATAACAGTCTCAGCTGGTTAATAGCAGAGCCAGGTGTACATCTGGTTTTCAAATTGGAAGTCCCCTAATATTGCTAACACACTAGAATTTCTCCTTTGGCAGTGGCAGGGAAGAGAAGTTAGCAGTTTTTGTTATTTTAACTTAATTAAATATTATTTGATACTTTTTTTTCTTTTATTTGTTTTTTGTTTTGAGACAGGGTCATGCTCTGTCACCTAGGCTGGAGTGTAGTGGCTTGATCATAGCTCACTGCAACTTCAAACTCCTGGGCTCAAGTGATCCTCCCCCTTCAGCCTCCCTAAGTGCTGGAATTACAGTGCATACCACCACATTTGGCTCTGTTTGATATGTTTAAATAAATTAAAATATGTTTGAATTTTCACAACTCTGACTAGATTTCATGCAAGTAAGGTAGCAAATATTTAGCTATAATTTAAGCTAATGAAATGAGACTGAAAATAATCCAATACATTATAATATTTTAATATTACTTCCCATGCAGTCATTTTGATATATGGTAGAATTTAAAAAGTTATTACTTGTTTTATATAATACCAATTCATTCTATTATTGGTTCTTTTGGGTGCTGAGAAAACAAAATATGAATTTAACCAATTGCCTTCAGGGTAGGAAGCTGATTAAAAACATTATCTTTAAGATTGGCCTGTATTATATTTCAAAGTTGCAATGGGTTAATCTCATAATTATTTACTTCAAAATGAAGGCTAGTGACATGAAGTTAAAATATATAATTCTGAGCTTTACTGTTTACCTTGAAAAACTGATGATGACAAGATATCTTCATTTGCTGATGATACAATGGCATTTTTAAAAGGAAATGGGGTTTCCAACAAAAGGTAGTCATTTACATCCAAAACATAAAAGGTAACCCATATGGACCACAAGAAATGATTATAATTATCAGGAAAGATAGGAATAAAGAATTCCCATAAGAGACTCTGTCCATTCTTGGAGGGGATACATTCTCTAGATTTTAGAGAATTAGGTTATCTCCAGCTGCTGTGCAGAAGCTCTGGGAGATGAGCAATCACTTCAGTGACAAAACTGTGAAGTTTTAATAAAGGAGCCCATTGATACGGGCCTGAGGCTCTAAAACTGTGGCCTGATGTCCCACATCATGAATATTCAAAACCTTAAATCTGGAGACCTTCAAGTACTTCCTAGAAAGGCAATCCATGCCCTCCTACCCCGAGAGCATGTGCATGCACCCAGGCACACACACGTGCCTGCACAGACACACACACACACACACACTGCCCAGAAGAAAAATGATAGGATTTTTTCCTAGTGTGAAAACATTATTATTCTATAATAAGTACACAAATGCAGTTTTTATGTTGAAGATAAATCTTTTTTAAAAAGGAAACTGTCCATTCCTTTGTAAAATATTGTAATAAGAGAACTTTTCAGTGTAAACCCAATCAGGTACGGATGATCTCCTGTCTCGATATTGCATTACAGAAATGTGTGTACATTTTTTAATGGCTGTTACTACTTGGATCTTCAGAATACATGATACATCTCTTCTCAGATATCTCATAGACCATCCCCCCTCCACTCCACTGAATTTCATTTACACCACAGTGGCTGAGTTTTTAAGCCAGATTATCACAAATGAAGCCTTAACATTTGACGAACATCCAGCAAAAATGCATATTGCATTTACAACAGACAAAACCAAATTTTATTGGTAAAATAACTATTTCTTTTAGAATAAAGAATGTATTTATAGTTTTGTTTTGTTTTTAAATCTTGAAAGACACCTGAAGTTATAATTAGTACAGTGTGATTCTCAACTTTGGCTGCACATTAGAATCATGTGGGGGGCTTTAAAAAATGCTGATGCATGGGTCTCATGCTTGGTTTGTGATAAGGATTTGATTGGTAAGGGTACAAACTATGCACCAGGGATTTTCAAAGTTCCCTCAGGTTATTGTCATGTGCAATGGGGGATGGGAACTACTGAAACCTGATCCCCGCAATTACAGAGGTTTATATCGTTCACCTAAGGCTAAAGATTTATGCCAGACTTCCAGACCAGTCTCCTTTCCAATTCTATAAGATGAACAATTTCACATATTGAAAAATGTTTTAATAATTAATCATTTAAATTCAATGTGGCTGGGTGCAGTGGCTCACACCCGTAAGATCAGTACTTTGTGAGGCTGAGGCGGGTGGATCACTTGAGGTCAAGAGTTCAAGACCAGCCTGGCCAACATGGTGAAACCCCATCTCTACTAAAATACAAAATTAGCTGAGCATGATGGTACACACCTGTAGTCCCAGCTACTTGGGAGGCTGAGCCAGGAGAATCACTTGAACCTGGGAGTCCAGCAGTAAGCTAAGATTGCGCCACTGCACTCCAGCCTGGGTGACAGAGCAAGACCCTGTCTCAAACATATAAATGCAAAAAGAGAATAAGAATAAACTCCACAATGCATGTTTCCCCACTTACTGCTTATTGCTGAAACCCTCCTTTGTTAACATTTTAAATTGTCACTCTATATATATCATTACTTTCCTCTTGAAAAGGCACTGATTAAAAAATAAATTATTAGTACTAGGTATATATTAGTTGGAACAGTTAGTAAATACAGAACATGCTATCTAGTGAAAATGTCTTATGAGCGTTTCAGGGCATCCCAATCACATAGTTTACATGTGAGCAATTTTGGTTTTCAGTTGTGCAGTCTGTGAGAGTGATTTTGTTAGTTTTGAAGGCCTTAGAAAACTCCAGATAATTTAGTGGCAACCATCCTGTATAGGATATGTGTAAAGCACTTTACAGGTTGCCTATCTTGGCCAAATGTAAGAAGCAATTGAAGAGGAAAAGGAAAAACCAGTCAGGAATAATTTTAACTGTGCATTATTTTGGCAACTTTATTCTGGCTTTTGTTGTATTTTAATAGTGACAGCTGCATTCAGAATTTCTTGTTTCCATAACTAGTGCAAGTTCCTTTTCCTGAAAGCTCTGTGTAGTTATAACCTGGTCTTTTGTTTTCCTGCTTTGACTAACAAAATTAATTTTTTTTTGTTACTAGACAGATAAAAGACAAGTGTTAAAAGGTGTCAATTGCATTTTTTTTTTTAATGTGGAGAAAGTGTCCGTTCTTGTGGTCTGTCTTCAACTAATTTTAGATATGATTTTATTTTTCTGGCCACCCGTGGACTTGTCACAAATTAATTAAATGCTTCATTTCTTTTATCTAATTGAGGCCATTTCTACCTCTGATGAATAATTTCATAAAGTTTATTACAAAGGAAAATGCTTTCTGAGTGATAGTTCATGCAAAGTAAACACACAAAACAGCTCTATTTTAACCTTTGCTTGTGGCAAAGTCTTTCCAGACACACCACAGGGAGTTGGTCCCTCTCGAAGAAGGCCAGTGTTTTCCTTTTTTAACGTACAGCATGAAAATGTACTTGACCCCAAGGTTCAAAGCAGAGAAGTCAGCTTTATCTAGCAGGGACAATGTGCATTAAATCAATAAAATGGCAGGGGTATGAAACCAGTGGAACTGGGAATTGGATTCCAGTCAGGGTCAATCAGTCCAAAGCAGAGATCCAGTATTTTTTGAATGAACTGTTTGAAGCACCGGCCTTCAGAATCATTGTCAGTTTTTGATGATTTCCTCAGGCAACATAGTGTCACGCAGAGCAAGAGGGTCACAAACCCAGACGCCTACAGGGGCTGGATATGGAAAAGAAATAAGTGAAGCTGGCTTGGTAGTAGATAATAGACGGTGATGGAGACTCTGGTCAGGACTTTGGTCAGTGCATGGGTAATCCGACACAGTCAGTACATAGTGAGTTCCAGACAGTTTCTGCTTCCTGTGAATGCTGGAGTGTTACAAAAGCTCCTGATTTTTTAAGAGTAACTATGAATCTATTTTCTTTTAAATGTTAGAAACTAATTTAAAATATATGAAAACAGACACCAGCCACAAATCGGTATTTTTGGGGTCAGATTTTGCATAAGACTTTAGATGTGATATATTCCAGATCCCCTACTTTTCTGAAGGAAGGAGGAGGGAAGAAGAACATTAAGAATTGGAGGATGGATGTGTAGGATGATGGCAAGGTCTCTGAACATGAAAGAAGGGGGTTTCCATCAGCACCACTCTTCAAACCAGAAATGCTAAACACAGAGAGGATTAACATGGCAGAAGGAGAACTACTCATTTAGTATCATCTCTATAAACAAGGGAACTTGTCTAGTCGCCCAACTGCTGAGCATCAGAACTGGGACCGGGCAATACTCATAGTAAAATTATAAAACTTGTAGAAACCTCAGGGAGAATATAAATTCCAGTTCATTCTATAATAAAGGCTCAAAGACCACCAAGGGTAACTTGTACAAGTCCTATCATTAGTTAGGGACTGAGCTCATCTACCAGTTGTATATGGCACAAATATTTTTGAGCATATGAATATGCAACCATTTTTAAAAAACTCTTCCTTCATTATATCAAGACTTATTTTAAAATGTTATTTATAGCATAGTTTATCAGAGGACTGCTGGGTTCATCTGCTCTGACTGCTAATGATAGATGAATCACCATTCAGCATTTACTGAATATACACTCATTAAAAATGCAGTTTATGGAGGCTCTGTAGAAATATGGAAAGTTGTTACCAGTGCACATTGTTGTAACTATTTTTATAGTTGAATTTCAGAAATTTCGAAGGGAATACACCAAAAGTATCTGTTAAAGAGGTAAAATTAGAAGTGATTTTAAAAAAAGTCTTCTGCATTGTTTTATGGTGATATTAATTTCAATTTGAAAATATATAGCCACAAAAATAAATTATTACTTGAACATCTATTGAAAGTCCAGCAATGTGTTAGTTGCCATAGGGAGATAAAGTTCTATTCGGTAGTATAGAGGAGAAAAGGTGACATCTTTTTCTCACTCATTGCAGGGGTCATGATTAAGAAAACCAGATTAACTACAGAAAAGCATACAGATTTATTTAATGTAAGTTTTATGTAATACTGAAGCCTCCAGAAATGAAGACCCAAATAAACAGTATGTAATATTGTAAAATATATATTTGGTCTTCATGCCATGTCCTGGCATATAATTTCTAAAATCTTTGGAATCTCCAAAGTGCTGTTTTTCTGTTTGCTAATGTTGACTGACCACTTCAAGATGGGGCTGGTCACTGGAAACACAAAGTCATGCTTAGAGGATTGGTACTTTCAACCCCAACCTTTGGAGAAAGAAGAGGGACTGAAGGTCAAGCTGATCACCAGTGGTCACTGTCTTAATCAGTCATGCCTATGTAAAGAAGCCTTCATAAAAACCCAATAGGACAGGGTGCAAAGAGCTTCCAGAAAGCTGAACACGTGGAGGGTCCTGGAGGGTGGCTCACCCAAGCAGGGCACGGAAGCTCCACACCCCTTCCCCAATACCTCACCCTATGCATGCCTTCATCTGTATCCTTAGTGATATCCTTTATGATAAACCAGCAAACACTGTGTTCCTCTATGTTATTTGAGCCACTCTAGCAAATTAATTGAACACAAAGTGAGTCATGGGAACCTCAACTTGAAGCCAGTCAGGCAGAAATTCCCAAATTTGTGACTGATATCTGAAGTGGGGGAGCAGTTTTGGGGACTGAGTCTTCAGCCTGTGAGATCTGACCAGGTAGATTCAAAATGGTATAGAAGGACCCCCAAGTGGTATCTGCTGCAGAATTCATTGCTGTTGGTGGTGGGAAGACACCCCCGCCCACGCACACACATTTGGTCATGGAAGTCTTCTGTGTTGATGATTGTTGTGGTGTGAAAGCAGAGGGAAAATTGCTTCAGTTTTTTTCTAAACACAAGGAAAACTATTTTTATGTTTACATTTGATGAAGAGTGGAAAGTATAGAGATATGATTGAATTAAAAGGGGCATGATTTACAGGAAATAAACAGGGGAGAACTTAGCACAGCCTGTTTGTTCAGCTTCTTCTTAGAGTCTGTACCTTCATTCCTTTCCTCTGGAAATAGGGAGGACCCTCTGGAATGCAGGTCTTATGACCTACTTTAGATGAAGGTCAGATAATCTTTTTATGTCCTGCTTCAGGGGAGAACCACAGGAGATTAGAGAGACCTTCCTGCTTCTGCTGTTTGCTGAAGTGACAAGATGCCATATTTTGGAGTAGAGTGTCCTGAACCTAATCAATAGTCTCACTTGTAAAATGAGAGTGTTGAGAGATAATGAAATAATTATAGAAAGAAATAAATCTGAAATAAATGTACAAAGAATAGGCTTTAGATTCTCACAGACCTGGATTTTTTTTCTCAACTCTGTCATTTAGGCATACTGCCTTGGGAAAGGAACTGAACTGTTCACAGTCTCAGATTTGTGATCTGTAAAATCCAGATGATGATAATACCTTCATCATGGTTGAAATGAGACAATGCATGTAAAGCACTAAGTGAGAAACCTGTCATGGAGACATGACCATTAAATGTTAGCTATTTTCACTAGCATTGTCGATTTTATCCTTCTACAGAACTAGCAATAATAATCATAATAGCACTAGCAATCTAGTAATTACAGTAGTGATCACTCATTATTGAAATGGGCTCCCTCTATTGGCCAGGCAGAGTGTTGGGACTTTTATCTGATTGTTTTCTAAATTTCACAACAATTTTTTTTTAAATCAGTATGATTAATATTATTTAGTACTATTTATAAAGCAAGTGAGACTCAGAGTGTAAGTAATGGTTCAAACATCTCATAGCTAGACATAGAGGAGCTGGGATTTAAATTCAGACATTTATGATTCCAAAATGGTGTTTTTCATACTGTTCTGTAGATAAATCTGTGTGTAGCCCTAGGAAATGATGTGACTTTATATAATCAAGAGCCAAGTGGGAAAGTGTTGGGGTTGGAGATGCTTCACTGGTTGGGTTGCCTGGGAGTTAGATACTATGCCAAAAAAGAACCTAAGAGTGAAAGAAGAAGATAGCACCTGTGGAGTAGGCCAGGCTGCCAATGCCAAGGAACCTGTGGTCCAAAGACAAAACCAAACCAAACAAGTACTCAGCCCCCAAAACAAGGCAATTATAGGCAAGCAGTGCTCAATGAGAAAACCGACCAGAACAGAACAAGAGACAGCCAGTGGGAGCTTACTCAGCCTATGTTCATTCCTGTTGGGGTTGGGAGTGGTGTAGGGAAAATGTTAAGTCCTTTATTTATGTATTTTTATGTTATTTTTTTGGAGACAGGGTCTCGCTCTATCACCCAGGCTGGAGTGCACTGGCACTATTATAGCTCACTCTAAACTTGAACTCTTGGGCTCAAACGATCCTCCTTCCTTGACGTCCCAAAGTTCTGGGGTTACAGCCATGAGCCACTACACCAGACCCAGTTCTAGAGTATTCATAACATTGGTTGGGCAACTTGCTTTAGAGGGCTGTACTATATTACTTTATCTGAGATATTCAAGTGCTTTTAAGATCTTTATCAACTCCAATTAGACTTCAACAGCATTTGACAGCTTTCTACATATATCGTGTTTCAAGGTTTTAGATATCTCTTGTTTTTATCTATGATAGAACTTTCACTTCCCTTTTACATTCTACTTGTTGCTTTAGGGTGATCTCTGCCAGGAAAGGAATCAAGCACTGGCTTTATGTACCCAGTAGAAAACTGTGTGTTTCTGAAAACCTTCTAAAGGAAGCAGCTACTGAAAAACAACATAATAAAAGGAAAATGAATTGTGAAAGTACATACATAAAGGGATAAATTGTACATGTAAAGGAAAGTAAAAACCAGGAGCCTATTTTACATTATACAGCCTTATAATTTGGAAATTTGTTCATAGCATCATTATAATGTGAGTCAGTATGGAGTATGATTAAGAGCATGGATTTTTAAATTAGCAACCTCTGTTTAAGTCCTACCTGTTACTTTAGCAATTTAGTTTTCTTAACCCTTTATGTAAAAAAAGGAATATCAGGGGGATTTATCTTACAAAATTATTTTAAGGATTAAGTGAGCTACTGTATGCAAAGCACATTTCACAGTCCC
This sequence comes from Rhinopithecus bieti, assembly GCF_001698545.2. Lineage (NCBI taxonomy): Eukaryota > Metazoa > Chordata > Mammalia > Primates > Cercopithecidae > Rhinopithecus > Rhinopithecus bieti. The sequence continues at coordinate 437,783 of NW_016807406.1, read as the reverse complement.
TGTCTTAGTCAGTTAGAGCGATCATAACAAAATACCATAAACTGGGTAGTTCGGACTAGAGAAATTGGTTTACTTAGAGTTTTGGAAGCTGAGGAATACAAGATCAAGGTGCCACCTGACTCCCTTTCTGGTGAGAGCTCTCATGCTGACTTGTAGACAGATGCCTTCTGGCTTTGTCCTCACATAGCTGAGAGAGTATGAGCTCTTTGGTATCTCCTTTTATGAAGACAATATCATGTCAGATAAAGGCTCCACCCCATGGCCTCATTTAACCTTAATTACTTCCTTACTTTAAATGTAGGCATACTTGGGGTCAGGATAGCAACATCTGAATTTTAGGTGAACACAATTAAGTTCACAGCGGTTCACAGCCATCCCATTACATGTTTTAATTTTGTTTATTTATTCTTCGAGAAAGGGTCTCACTCTGTCACCCAGGCATATAGTGCAGTGGCACGATCATAACTCACTGCAGCCTCAACCTCCTGGGCTCAAACGATCCTCCTGCTTCAGCGTCCTGAGTAGCTGGGACCACAGGTGTGCACTACCATGCCTGGCTACTTTGTTTTACTTTTTATAAAGATAGGGTCTCGCCGTGTTGCCCCAGCTGAACATTTTTTAATATACGAATTAAATTCACCAAACATATACTTGTTTAAATTTAACTCAAAGATATAACTTCTGTTAACATTTCTTAATATATTGTAATTGAGATAAAGTGCAGCATTATCATATATCATTATTATATAATATATATAATATTATATTATTATTGTGGGATTTATCTTACAAGATTGTTTTAAGGATTAAGTGAGATACTCTATGTAAAGCACACTGCATAGTCCCTGTCTTAGTCAGCTAGAGCTGTCATAACAAAATACTGTCCACTGGGTAGTTCATAGATATATGATTATATATGTATCATGTATCATGAAAATGATTTACAAACATTTTCTCCCATTCTCTGTGGTCCTTGGCATTTTAAGCACTTCATAAAATTGGCTATAATTATTATTTTTATTCAAGAAGAGACACACTCCATGTCTCTTCCATTAAATTTTACCATTTCAGTTCTTTTTAGTATATACACAATTTCGTGAAACTATCACCACTATCCACTGCCAGAATATTTACATTACCCCCAAAAAGAAACTGCTTACCACTTAGTAGCCCTTTCCAACACCTTCTTCCCCTCATACACTGGCAACTGCTAGTTTGCTTTATGTGTCTATGTATTTGCCTATTCTGGACATTGCCTATGAATGGAATTACGCAATATGTGACCTTCTGTATCTGCTTCTTTCACCTCTCATCATGTTTTCAAGATTCATCCCTATGATCACATGTATCCTTTTCATGGATGAATAATATTCCACTGTATTGATCTATGACATTTGTTTATCCATTTATCAGTCAGTGGACATTTGGGCTATTTCTACCTTTTGGCTATTATTAATAATACTGCTATGAACACTTGTGTAAAAGTGCTTATGCAGACCCATGTTTTCAATTCTTTTGGGTATTGTGCAAAAAAGAGGGAACTTAACAGGCCTGACTGCTGCGCTTTGAAAAGCCTGCTTTAAAATGTTGGCCCTTTATTGGCATGTGAAAACTTGGATTTCAGTAGGGCTCCCATTACCCTAACTGGTAAGAGTGGCTCACTGTTCCTATATGCAAATAATATGGTTTTTGATGAACACCTTATTTCCTTCTGGGAATCTGGAATTTTTGGTATATGTCAAGCAGAGGCTGCCAATATGACCAGCCCCCCGTGAAAACTGTGGGTGCTAGTCTTTAATAAGTGCCCTTGGCTGGCAACATTTTCACATGTGTTTTCATAATTCATTGCTGGGTTGCTTTTTTTTTTTTTTTTTGAGACGGAGTCTCGCTCTGTAGCCCAGGCTGGAGTGCAGTGGCCGGATCTGAGCTCACTGCTAGCTCCGCCTCCCGGGTTCACGCCATTCTCCTGACTCAGCCTCCCGAGTAGCTGGGACTAGCCGGCCACCTCGCCCGGCTAGTTTTTTGTACTTTTTAGTAGAGACGGGGTTTCACCGTGTTAGCCAGGATGGTCTCGATCTCCTGATCTCGTGATCCACCCGTCTCGGCCTCCCAAAGTGCTGGGATTACGGGGTTGAGCCACCACGCGGCTATTTTATGTCCATCTCCTGGGATAAGACTTGGGAATCTTGCCTCTGATTTCCTCCAGTCTTCACTCCATGTGATTCTTCCCTTTGCTGATTTTCCTCTCTATCCTTTCACATTATGATCTAGTAAGTCTTAACTGTGAGTATGAATATATGCTGAGTCCTGTGAATCCTCCTAGTAAAACATCAAACCTGGGGATGGTTTTGGGGACCCCTAACACAAGTATATACCTAGGGGTGGAATTTCTGGGTCAACTTTTTGAGCAACTGCAAACTGTTTGCCATAGTATCTACACTATTTTACATTACCGCCAGCAACATTTGAGCCTTCTGACTTCATGTAATCACTTCAATAATTCTTGCCAACACTTATATTCTGGGTTTTCTTGTTTTTGGTATGTATACATATTTGGTATGTATTTCTTTAATAGCCAGCCTACTGGGTATGAAGTGGTATCTCATTTGATTTGCATGCCTCTAATGTCTAATAATGTAGAGCATCTTTTCATGTGCTTATTGACCATTTATACATCTCTGTTTGGAGAAGTGTTTATTCAAGTCCTTTACCTGTTTTTTAAATTGAGTTGTTTTATCATTATTGAGTTGTAAGATTCTTTTCATATGTTGAATACTAGATTATTATTAGATACATGATTTACATTTTCTCCCATTCTGTGCATTTTAAGCACTTCAAAAAATTTGGCTATAGTTATTATTTTTAATCAACAATCCTTCAAATCACTAGGCTTTTCTCATTGACCAAAATAGCCTCATATATATTATCACCATAGGCATATATTTTCTTGTTTTTTTTTTAACCCTTTAACTTTTGCTTTGTTGATAGCATATTGATTTCCCTATGTTGGGAAAGTATATTTCACATATTTTGATAATTATCTATGGAATATTTATAAATACCTCTATTATGTGCTGGATATTTTGCTCAGAGTAGAAGCATATTAACGGACAAGGGCCAACTCCTGAATTCCCTTTTAGAACTGCTCAGATCCTACTTCAGGATGCTTTTTGTGTCAAGATCCCAAAGGTTTGGTAAACAATGGTTGGTTCTCATTTGAGATAGTCGTTACCCAGACAAAGTTGGTTGTATTTCACTTAATGTTTTTATGGCTTCTAACACAGCCAGTAGTTTTCTATTTATTTCCTAGGAGTAGGGAAGGATAGTTGTATTGCTTGAAGTGTATTTTTTGTTATTTTTGCTGTTAATTGAGAACAAAATTCACTCTATTAACTTTCTTTCTTTTCACCTTAAAATTTTCACATTTATTTCTGTAATTTGTCAAGCCCCTGAAATACCCTGAAGAGACTTATCTGGTTAAATAGTTAATATTTTGTTGTGAAAGTTTTACTATAAGCCAAGCATTTTACTTTTGTTTTTAAAGTAAATGTAGACATAAGCAGATTCATTTGCAAAATGATAGACCCAAATTGGATCAGGGATTTTTAACCTGAAATCCATAGATTATCTTCAGGGAGGTCTCTGAAGCCCCTGAAATTGTATGTACATATTAACTCCCCTATCTACTTATCAATGTGTTGTCTAATTTAAAAAATGATTAAGAACTACTGGACCAGATGATGTATTAGATCTGTCCAGATCAGGTTCTTTTTAAAAATTCAGTTACTAACCATCAGCTTGTCAGTGAAGATATGTTCAATGAAGGAAGGGAGGGAACTTGTCAATCTTGTTTCACTACTGTATCCTCTACATGTGAAACATGGTACATACTCAGAAAACATTTGTTGAATGAGTCAGTGAATGAATGATTGAGGAGCAATTTCTCCATAGAATGAGCTAACATTAGAAACAAGGTTCATAAGGATAAGACTTGACCTTTTTTTTTTTCTTTCTTTCTTTTTTTTTCTGAGACAGAGTCTTTCTCTGTTGCCCAGGCTGGAATGCAGTGGCACGATCTCGGCTCACTGCAGCCTGGCCTCCTGGGTTCGAGTGATTCTTCTGCCTCAGCCTTCCAAGTAGCTGGGACTACAGGCATGCACCACCATGCCCAACTGAGTTTTTAGTAGAGACAGGGTTTCACCACGTTGGTCACGCTGATCTCGAATTTCTGACCTCAGGTGATCCACCTGCCTCGGCCTCCCACAGTGCTGGGATTACAGGCATGAGCCACCACACCCAGCTAATTTTTGTATTTTTAGTAGAGATGGGTTTCACCATGTTGGCCAGGCTGGTCTCGAACCCCTGACCTCAGGCGATCCGCTTGCCTGGGCCTCCCAAAGTGCTAGGATTACAGGCGTGAGCCACCACACCACGCCAAAACTTCACCTTTTAAATAGAATGAAAAGTTAATTTACATTAAAAATTCAAAAATTGACTTTCTTGGTGGGCTACGCCCCAGTTAGTTCTCTCAAAGACCTTCCAGAAGCACCAGGTTCTATTATAAATAATAGTTGACAGGTAATCAGGATATGTAGTGTTCAACCCTAGTTCTACTGTATACCAGCTAATACTGCCTTCATTGGCAAGTTGTTTTGTTTGTTCATTAACTCATTCATTAAGGATGGATCAGATATCCACAGTGTGGCAGAAAGAATGATAAAAGCTGGGGAACAATGACTACATTAACTCAAGTGTCTATCTTCTAAGAGCTTACAAGCAATGGACAAGTAAGTAAAGTATTATAAGTGTGACTAGATAAGTATCATGGTGTACAGAATGCTTTGAGAGCAGAAGGAAAGACCATTTCATTATAGGGAATTTTTTTGTTGCCTGACAAGAATACAGATATTTCCTACTTTTTGCTACATTACACTTTGCTTCTTTTTGATGTCAATGAGATAGAGATGCCATGACATCAAAAGCCAGAAACCAATCAAAGGGATTTATACTGTTTTTATACCCTATTAAGTGCAGGCAGACATTACCTACCCTCTTTCCAGCCCTGTCTGAAAGTAGCTCTCTTTGATAGTCTAAACTATTCTGAGCCTGAGCATTGGGCATAACGCGTTCAGAAACCTGGGGAAGATTAAAGGTAGGTTGTCTGGGACTTACACCCAAATTTTTATGTACCCAACTGAGCCATCAGTTTTGGGAGAGAGAGGGCAAGGGTGGAAAGATGTGCTTGCTCACTTTGTTACTCTCCTGAAGACAAAAAAATTTGTGTCCATGGTGATTTATGTTCAAAAAGATCTTATTCCATCTGGACCACAGAAGGTCACATGTGTCTTCCTACCTATTAGATAAACACTAAACAGAAACAAGGGTGCATTATCCTTCCTGTCCCAAACACTTCCCCTCCCCCAGCATTATAGACTTTAAATAATTTAAAGACATTTTGTGTTTACATACTTGTGTAAGAATTATTAGGTGCCAGGAACTAATCTCAACACTTTAAATATATTAAGGTATTTAACACTCATATCCTATAAACTAGGCTCCATTTCACAAGGAAGTTGAGGCACAAAGTCTAAGTAACTCACTCAATGTTGCATAGTGGTAGAGCTGAGATTTTGAACCCAGGCACTGTGATTTTGACCCCTATAGCTTATAGACATTGGCATATTCTTTTTTTTTTTTTTTTTTTTTTTTGAGACAGAGTCTTACTCTGTTGGCCAGGCTGGAGTGCAGTGGCACAATCTCGGCTCACTGCAACCTCCACCTCCCAGGTTCAAGCGATTCTCGTGTCTCAGCGTCCTAAGCAGCTGGGATTACAGGCATGTGCCACCACACCTGGCTAATTTTTGTACTTTTAGTAGAGATGAGGGTTCAGCATGTTGGCCAGGCTGGTCTCCAACTCCTGACCTCAGGTGATCCAGCCACCTCAGCCTCCCCAAATGCTGGGATTACAGATGTGAGCCACTACACCCAGCCAAGAAAATTGGTTTAGAATCAGCTTTCTAATTCTATCGGCATCTTTTAAGAGAGAGAGAAAGAAAAAAAATCATGGTAGTGGTAGAGTAACCAAGGCTTCATCAGGTGGATCTTTTGGGGCCTCAGTGTGTTTGTCTATAAAGTTAGGATGCAGAAATCATACCTGCCTTAGCTTATACAGTGTGGGTTGGGGAACTCTGCCATGAACATGGCAGTATTAAGAACTGACACATGATACATTGATGCCACCACTGCTATTTCATGTTCAGCATTGCTTTTCCTGCATGTGGTACTGAAGGCACACTGACTGCTGTGCGCGTGCGTGTGTGTGTGTGTGTGTGTGTGTGTGTGTGTGTGTGTGTGTGATAGAGAAAGAGAGGAAGAGAGAGAGAAAGAATTTGTTTGTTGCAAACACGCTAAGCACTCTCTTACTGCTACAGGGCTCTGTCAGTTACTGCTGTTTTTGCCTGAAATGCTTATCAGTGAGATAGCCTTAGGGTTTGCCTACTCACCTTCCTCAAGTCTTGGATCAAATATCCTTTTCACAGAAAGGACTTCTCTGTCAACTCTATTTGCTATGGTCTGAAAGTTTTGTCCCCATTAAGTTCATATGTTGAAATCCTAACCCCCAAGCCTGGGCCTTTGGGATGGGATTAGGTCATGAGGGCAGAGCCCCCGTGAACGAGATTAGCGCCCATATAAGAGAAGCCCCAGAGAGCTGCCTTTGCCCTTTACTGTGTGAGGACACAGCAAACAGGTGCCCTCTACGAACCAGAAAGTGAGTTTCACCAGACACCAAATCTGCCGGCACCTTTTGCTTGGACATCTCAGCCTCCAGAACTGCAAGTAATAAATTTCTGTTGTTAGGAAGTTACCCAGCAACCTGAACAGACTAAGACACTATTTAAAATTGTAATGTTCTTCCTAGATTCTCTATTCCCTTTCTTGATATACTTAACTTCACAATATGAATGACCTTTCAACAAGCTATATAAATTACTTAATCTGCCTCCCACAGCCTAGAATGTGAGGTCCTTGGACAGTGTGTTTACTTCTCTGTCTATCCTCAGTGTGAATAGTCTAGTACGTAGTGGGTACTCAGTAAATACTTGTTGAATGAATGAAAGATGTTAATCCATTATCCCCTGTCAGTTACTTCTTACTTAGTTGGCATGTTTCTCAAGCAAGCAGATGCTTCTGCAATAAAGGTAAAGAAGGTCACAGTCATCTACCCACTCTGTGGCTCGAGGTGTATGGGAAGGGATTTGAGGATCGTTTGATAGTGAAATGAAGAGGACAGGTGGATGACTTACTCAGAAGACCCAATAACTCAATGGACCTGCTTTGTACCTCATCTTAAGAAAGCTAAGAAAGCATTTTTTCCTCTCTTTTGATAAGCCTGTGAATTCAAGTCAATGGCATTTTTTTCTGCCGCCCTTTATCCTTTCACAGAAAGGGTTTTTGCCTTGTGTTTGCCCAATTCAGTGTGCATGCCACTTTACCTCATGACAAAATGACATAGAAAAGGCAGAATGCCCAATAATTAGATGCAAATTTTATGCTTGTCATTTTGAAAGGTTATAAATTCCCTCTTTTATAATGTTTTCTATAGAGGATACTTTAGGACAGAATATCCCTTCTGTACATCAATATGCTGCTAATTCCGAAAAAGAACAACTTTGTAATTTGAAAGAATTGGTAACAAGTGTGGCATATGATGAATCACATTTACCCATTCTGCTCTCTATTGAAAGGAAATGGACTTTCCCTTATTTCCTTCTAAACCAAAGTTTCAAGACATAAATATTGACAAAATAGATTATCTCTCTTCCTAAGGGATGATTCCATCTTCTCTCCCACTATATTTCTAGGTAAAAGTGGATCAATTTTACTGTTATCCAAACAGTAAATGGGAGGAAACTTCAGGTACTATGAAAAATATTTCATTTTAATTGAAAAACCAAAATTCTGGTGAGAGCTCCATCACTATGTATCTGTGTGACTTTGGATACACCACCTAATATTTGCAAACCTTTGTTTCCTCACCTCAAAAGTGGGGTTTGATAAAATCTGAACTCAGTCACATTTAATATGCCATTTTTACTCACACTGTTCGTCCATTTGTCCTGTTATCACAAAATACCTGAGGCTATAATATGTATAAAGAACAGACCTTTATTTCTCACTATTCTGGAGGCTGGGGAGTCTAAAATCAAGGTGCTGGCAGGTTTAGTGTCTGGTGAGGGCTGCTCTGTGCTTCCAAGATGGCACCATGTTATTGCATCCTTCAGAGGGGATGAAGGCTGTGTCTTCACATGGTGGAAGGGATAGAAAGACAAGAGGGTTGAATGCTGTTTGAAGCCTCTTTTATGAAGGCCTTAATCCCATTCATGAGGGAGGAGTTCTCATGACCTTATCATCCCCCTATAGGCCTTATCTCTTAATACTATTGCATTGAAGATTAAGTTTCAACATAAATTTTGAAGGGGACACACACATTCAAACCATAGCACTCAGCATACTAGAATCTCATGTGTTACTTGGTGCTGGTAATGCACAGAGAGCAGTTGCCATAGTATATCATAATGCCACTAAGTACTTGGCTCTGATCTTAGAAGAAACCAAGTTCAGTCCCTGTTCTGCAACCTCTTATAATGGTGGCCTGTCTCCAGGCCTCTCTTTTCCATCATTAAATGAGGAAGAGCGTAGCTCTTGTCTGTAGATTATATGACACAGCCCCCAATAACCATTTTTACTTTGAAGGGAGCCTAACCTTATTATGCACTCAGTAAATGATAGTTATTATTGTCATTACTTTACATGGCTCTAAATAGGATACATAAGGGTTATCTCTTGAGGAAGGGAGAGTCAGAGTTGATTTGTGGTTTTGTAAACACTCTTTTTTCAAAGCTGAGCAAATCTCTGCCTAAGTTGAAAGATTATGGCTTTGTTTATCCTTGTCTGACAGGACTTTCTAGTTACAGTCAGTGGGTAATGTAGAACATATGTCTGGTTTGGATTTCCCGACAAACTTTCAATTAAAATACCAATGTCCCACCAGGAAGAACCGTATCTGGAGCCCCTTACCTGCCATAAACTTTATCTCCATTGTGTTCTCCTTCCCAGCTTCACTGTAGACATCATGATAGCCCTGTCTCCTAAGAAACAATATGAAAAATAATTAAAATTGTTTCACACCAGAAAGAGAAGCATACCAAATTCAAATTTAGTGGACCTGTTAGAAATATGTTCTCAAAGTTTTGCTTGAGTAGCTTTCAGATTACTCCCTTTCACGCTTCCTAGTATATATATTGACGCATTCACTATGTGCCAAATTACAAACCTGAAACATTTAGAGAAAGACAGAAGTAGGGTACTTTAGCTGCCAAAGAGACAGGTGCAAAGGTTCATGAATATTAGTTGAGGAGCTGCGGTGCATATAACATGAAAGTACTGCCTGCAGGCATTCTGTGATTGGGCAATTTAATGTCAGGGAAGGCAGTGGGGAATGGAGGGTGTCACTGGGGAGTTAAAAACACCAGTTCACCCCAGAAGGGCTTAAAACAGATGGTCTCCAGGAAACTGTGAAAATGTGACTGAATGTAGAAAAGGCAACCTCTACGCTTTGGTCATACTTTTGTTTAGTCGAGAAGGAGGATCGTTTGGCTCTGGGAGGGTTGGAGAGATAGCTGGGGAAGGAAATGGTTGTTTCTCCCAGTTCCACAAAAGCTTGGACAGCTCTGGATTATAGAGCTCTTAATACATGACAACTAAAGCGTCAGAAGCCAAAGCAGGTCTTCCAGGTCATTTATACCTCCTATTAAGCAGAAAAATATATCCCTATGAGCATGGATAATGGGAGACACTGCTCATTCAGAGCATAAAAGAGAGGCATTTCCAGCATTTGATTTGAGAGCCATGCAAGTGTTGTTTTTTCCTTGGTTATCAGCTCTGGCAGCCGCCTGCTGCTTAAAACAGCCTGATGTGGTTGCTGAAATTACCCTACTCTGTCCTCCTTAACTAGTGGCTCATAATTTTTGATCACCTGCATCTGTAATCCAAGGTGCAACATTCTAATGCATATGCCTGCACCCCATCCCCAAATCTATGTAATCAGAAAATCTGGGAAAGGCCACGGAGTCCTATAGTCTTCATTTTTAACTGGCTCTCTGGGAGATTCTTTATGCATACAAAGAATACACAAAAGCATATTGAAGGCATTAGCACTGCTTTTGGTTAATGATCTTTTCAAAAGGCCACCATTCAAGTGTATGAATTCCAGCTTGAAGCTAACAGTCTCCAGAATGACTTAGATTGTAGTTATATATATACTTTTTTCCAGCAAGAAACTGTCCTGTGGTGGGGAAGGGCATGGACAAGACACATGATGGAGCTTTCCATATGCATTCAGAAACACCAGAAGGGGCAAAGTTCAAGGAAGCAGATTTCTAGGGAGTAGTTGATCCCAGTGGTGTTCAGGTTGAAGTACAGGCACACAAATGAACAGTAAGTCCACAGAGAGAAGATTTTTGCCTGCCACATTGCTGAAGACCAGTCCTGTTGGTATGTATTCACACACACACAAGTACATTTGGAGAAGTGTCAAAAAGAAATAAGAATAGAATGAAGACCAATGACATGAAGAATTAACTCACTGAATAAATTGATGTGTACCTTTCTATGAATACATGTTGATTAGGAGTTTCTTAGCTACAGCTGATAACAACTGCAACTCAAATTTGCTTAAATGAAGGCAATTGTTAGCTCTCATATCTGGGAATCTTAGGGATAAAGCTTGCTTGGGACAGAACTTGTTCCAGAGCTGAAACGATGCCATCAGAACTCAGTTTGTCCCTATCCTTTAATTTTGCTCTTTTCTGTTTTGGCTTCATTCTTTTTTTAGGTACTCTCTCTCTCTCTATGTGGGAGTCGTTGGAAGCTCCAGGCTTCCTTCTGTAAGCAATTCTAGACTACAAAAGGGGTTTTTCCTTGTAGTTCTATGAAAAGTCCTGCAATGGAGTCTCATTAGCCAGGCTTTGGTCACCCATGCATGGGAACCAATTTAACCAAGAAAATGGAATATTAATTGGTCAGGCCAATTGATAACGTATAAATAAGTATTAACAACTTATCAATGCTAAGCAGTGTTATCTGCTACTCCTGACCTGTGCAGAGGATTTTAGTCTATCCAAACCACTTGAGTTGAAAGAGTAGGAGGGTTGGTTCACCAAAGAAAAAGTAGAATGCTCTTACCTAATAAGGAGCAGTGGATACTGAGGCAAAAATCACAGATGTCCACTACATACTTATGCCACTAGGGAACCAATATTGAGTGAATTACTGACCTGATATCTCATTTAGATTTCTCTAGCTAAAGCCAATTTTATACGTGTGTTTCTATACTTTTATTCTCATGAGTAAATAGTAATGCATCTATATATAAATCAGAAAGTTTGCTACAGTGGAGCATTAGATTGTTAGGGTAGTATACTATTCTGTGTGATATTGTAATGGTGGATACATGTTGTAATACATTTGCCAGGACCACAGCATATACAATACATTATGAACCCTAATGTAAACTGTGGGCTTTAGTTAATATGAATGCATTCATATTGGCTCATCAATTGTAACAAATACAGCACAGGAATGCAAGATGTTAACAATACAGGAAACTGTGTGGAGAAGAAGGGGTGTAGACAGACTCTCTGTACTCTGCTCAATTTTTCTATAAACCTCAAACTGCTCTGAAAAAATAAAGTCTATTAATTAAAAAGATAAAGTTAGCTATAACTATTATCAGTCCTCTCTAGAGTAAACACTTCATGAGGGCAGGACAATGTCTGCTGTGCACATGGTTATGTCGCCTCCATGTAATATTGGAATTGGAATCCAATCTAGGCCCAGAAACTCTGATCAGAAGTCATTTGGGTCAGAAATGTTTGAGCATTTAAAATGTTTGTAATTTTAGAAGAGAAATACAGCCCACAAAACATGCCCAGTGTTACATAATAGCATCCCCAGCTGAGTCTGGGTCAGCACTGCATAATCAAACGCATTTCTAATTCTGCAGCAAAGCATATGAATATTCACATTGAGACTATAAATAGTCTGCCATCAGTTCAGGTCAGTTTTTGCCTCCCAATGAGTTACAAAGTATTTGCATTTGTTGGAAATGCTTCTTCCTTGTGGTAACTAGGGCTTGACGTCAATATCACCCAATTACTAATTTTTAAAAGAGTCATTAATCCATTGTTCCTGGAATGTGTCAAGGTTTAAGATCAGGGTCAAAGTAGGATATGTTGATACAGCCCCACTTTCTGTTCTTTTCCACTCCAGCAAATCCTCCAGCAATGCAGAATTTTTCTCCAAGGACAGACCCTTTTTATCTCCAAGTACTTCCCCTGTGCCACCACTGTTTCTAAGATCTGGCATTACAAACGATTAGGGCCTCATTATGTGTGACACAAATGCATGATGGCGGCAGCATTATTTTGTTAACAAGAGAACAAAGAAATAGTCTGAGAAGAGTTCACTTCTCATTTGGATATTTTTCACTTTGTGCCTTCAGACATACACCAGCTGTCGGTACACTTCTCTGTTTCTTGCTGTTTAAAATGCTCATTTGAGGGGTTAAAAGAAGGAAGGCGGAAGCAATGACAAATGAAAGAAATGTTTATCCTTTAAGCAGGCATGTCTGTCTCCTTTAATATTTGCTTTGCCTCTGCTCTATTCAGCTGAACAACCAAATAGAATACTTATTCAATAGAAATGCTGTGTGTTGGCTAGTTTTTCAAGTAGGCACTTGGGTAAGGCCTTTGAACATGGCTTGCTGTCTGTCTTATAAATACTAACAACACTAAATTGTATTTGTAGTGATAGTGTGACAGCTGTCCAATCATCATTTCTACAATCAGTGATTGAATTTTAAAGGAATTCTTGCACTCAGGAAAATCACTGTTACAGTATTTCATTTGTTTGTGAATTTCCTTAGGTTATTGCCCATACGTTTTATGAGTAATTTAGATCCATAGAGATGCTGCTGATCTTACAGTTTTTTAGCCAAAATGAATTTCCATAATCATTAGGAAGCCTGGAGGAGAAGGTTCACAGCCAGCAGGACACAGTGGGCCCTACGTGTGCTCTTCTTGGAACATGCTGGTGGTGGAATGAGTAATGGTTCTTCCCACTGGGTTCCCCCTTCATGCTAGTGGTGAGGGAGAAAGTGAAATATGAGCAGGACACTGAGAGCACACCCAGCAACCCAGCTTAGCAGAAGAACTTCCCCTTCCTTTTCCCTGGTGACTTTGTTCTGCAATCTGATAAAGCAACGTGCCCACTGATTACACACACATGGAGCATTTACTCTCTTGATTGGTCAAGGGCTCTGCAGGATATAGGCAAAGCCACTCTGGTTTGCACTCGGATACTTCTGTGCATGCATACTGCAAAAATCTACCTACCCTCCAGATGTGACCCAGATACAACCCATATCTAAACCATGCAGTCTTCCCTGGCTGGTATTCTAAGCTTCTATTCAAGCCCTTGTGTTCCCCATTAGGTGTCCTAGAGTTTACTTCCCAAATGAAAATTGTTGCTATTTAAGAGTTTCTACCCAAGACCAGGTGTTTAATCAAACAGTCCATTTGATGTCATAGGAAGATTGACTGTATATCACAGTGCTGGGTTCTTGGCTGTTATGACAGCACTTCATACCTGCCATTAGGATTAAGGGCTTAAACAACCCTCAGGTGCAACACCTGGGAACACCACAGCAATGACAAGTAGACTTGAACCTGGAATTTTTAGTTTTCTAAGATGAAATCATAATATTGCATTTTTGTTCTTTCCCAACAGAGTCAGTTGAATTTGCAACAGATGGAAATACTTCCAGCAAAAGAAAAGGGTGTTGTTCTAAGGATCATGCTGGCAAAATGTGGCCTTCATCCCACGGAGTAGCCACAGAGTGATCTAGCACATAGAACAAAACTCTGCAGGGTAGTTTTTCTTCACTGGGATCCTAAACTGTTTAGAAATGAAAGTGACCAGGCGCAGTGGCTCACACCTATAATCCCAGTATTTTGGGAGGCCAAGGCAGGCAGATCACGAGGTCGGGAGATCAAGACCATCCTGGCTAACACAAAATTAACAAAAAATTAGCTGGGCGTGGTGGCAGGTGCCTATATTCCCAGCTTCTCGGGAGGCAGAGGCAGGAGAATCGCTTGAACCTGGGAGGTGGAGGTTGCAGTGAGCCGAGATCGTGCCATTGCCCTCCAGCCTGGGCAACAGAGTGAGACTCCATCTCACGAAAAGAAAAAGAAAAGAAAGATGAAAGCTGTCTGTGCTCAATTCATAACTAGTTTTAAAACTTTAGAATGCATCGGTCAGGCAAGGTGGCTCATGCCTGTAATCCCAGTACTTTGGGGGGCCGAGGTGGGTGGATCACAAGGTCAGGAGTTCAAGACCAGCCTGACCAACATGCCGAAACCCTATCTCTACTAAAAACAAAAGAAATAGCCAGGTGTAGTGGCATGCACCTGTAATCCCAGCTACTCAGGAGGCTGAGACAGGAGAATCGCTTGAACCCGGGAGATAGAGGTTGCAGTGAGCAGAGATCAAGCCACTGTACTCCAACCTGGGTGACAGAGGGAGACCCCGTCTCAAAAATTAAAATAAAATAAACTTTATAATTCATAAAGATCAAGAGATGCTTGCTCACATGCTGTTTCCTGAGTCCTGATAATTAGAACCCAGTAGGTCTGAGAGGGACTCAAGAATCTACCTGATGACAAGCACCCTTAGCTAAGGTGATAGAAGTTGAGTATCCCTTATCTACAATTCTTGAGACTGGAGGTGTTTCAGACTTTGAAATTTTTGGGGGGGTTGGATTTTGGAATATTTGCATATATATAAAATGAGATATCCTAGGGATGACACCCAAGTCTAAACATGAAAATCATTAATGTTTCATATATACCTTATGCATATAGCCTGAAGGTGATTTATACAATATTTTAAATAATTTTGTGCATGAAACAAAGTTTATACTTTGAACCATCAGAAAGCACAGGTGTCACTATCTCATGTTGGCACTCAAAAAGTTTTGGATTTTGGAACATTTCAGATTTCGGATTTTTGGATTAGGGATGCTCACCTGTTTCAGCCAGGAGGTTTCTTAACACACGTGGAGAAAGAATTATTTTAGGTATAGTTTGACTTACCTTTTTTATTAAGTTGCTTTCTATGAAATGTTTATTCTGAGATTAGATCTACTGCCTGACTTGGCCCAGCTCCTAGGATTGTTCACAGATGCCACGTAAAATAAAATAAAACCAAAAAACTAGATTTAGCATCAGTGGAATTTTCCTAGCTCCACCCACCCTCTAGCTTGCTGCTTTACACGTGTTATCTTTTGCTGACCTTTCCCTTGGAATCCAGATTTTGTTCTGTACTTGCTCCTGTGGGCTTGATATTTGGGCTTGATATCTGCCTCACTTCCTTGAGTTAACCATCACCTGAGAGTCAGGCTTATTTTTCTCTACTCAGCCCCAGAAAACCTCAGCCCAGCCCCATCCATTCAGATTCTCTTACCCAGCCTGGCTTCCAGCAGCCTGAGTAGTATCCGGCTTGCCTGGGAGGGAAGTTCAGGAAAATGTGGAAGTGGGCCAAATTAATTAAAAGAAAAAAAAAATAGAGATCATTGATGTTCCAATACAGCAAATAAATTAAGTGACACCTGGCTGCGGAGAGGTGCTTTAGTACTGTTTTTCTTAGAGGGTTATTTTTTTTTAAGTCAAAAAATATTTTGTTTCCGTTACAGATGTGGTCATTTTTATTCTGTAACCTAGGAAAACAATATTAAATAATATCTTCTAATAGAAAATTCTATGATTCTATGCATCTCTTTCAGTAATCCAAAAATTTCAGATTAGCCTTGACACTATGTTTTACTTCTGGGACACTTGTTTCTGGTCACTAAATCTCTGCTTTTTTCTAAAAATCCAAAGATTTCCCACTCCTTGTTGAAGCATGAAAGCAGATTTTTTTCAGCCTAGTCTTCTCCCTTCCCTTTGTGAAGTTGAGTTTATGCATCCTAATTCAAGATAATTTCTGTGGTATGGAACTTTACAGAACACTGGTAGTCTGGCAGAAATTAGCCTAGTGACTGATTGGCAAGTACCTAGTTACCAAGGAGAAACGAACTCAGAAAATCATGATATAACAGTATTGGCGCCTGCACTAGATCCCCCAAGCTGGGTCTCAGATCAATGGTCTAGAATCCACAAGACCGTTTGTGAGCTGTTGGCAATCTTACTGCCCGCTCCCTCATTCCTCCTCTTAACATGATTTTTTAGGAATTGCTAGAAGGGTGGAAAATCATTACCTTCCCCTCCTCTAATAATGTGAGCCCATGCCCCTAACTTCTCCAAGGCAGATGAGGCCCTGGGGCGACTCTCACCCTTTTGAGGACCTAAGTGTAAAAACATTAGTCCCAACATCCTGTCACTTAAATAAGAAGACATTCATTCCTTATAAATAAATGGTAGTGTTTACAGTATAAATGCTGTGTATAGAAATGAGGACAAACTATAACTATAGGTCAATGGACTGTTGTGCTCTCTAAGGATGTCTGCCTTTTGTCAATGCAGTGCAGTGCTTGTTGGGGAGGGTGGTGTCTCACAATTAGCTCTGGAGTTCAACTACAAGTGTTCTAAGAAAGGGTTAGTTTATATGTCAGTCCTAGGCCTTGACACATTCATGTGAGTCAGTTTTATAACTTTCTGTTCCTGGATGCATCCCTCGCAACTGTTAGTCCAGGCAGGCATGTGCTAAAATTACTTCTCTAAATGTTATCAAGCAAAGATGTGTTGGTTAGACTTTGCCCAATAAAAAATGTCTAGGAGTAGGTCTAAAACCGGTGTTGGCTGATATTCTGTTCTTCGGAAATGGAGAGCTAGGAATAGAAGGATCTGTGTTAGTAGTTCTCAAACTTTAGTGTGTAAAAGACTCACCCAGAGAGCTAGGTTAAAGGGCAGATTAATGGACCCCAGATTCTTCTGGTGTAGTCAGTCTGGACTGAGATTTAATAAAACAAGCATGGCATGATAATAATGCAGGTGGTCTACAGTCTAACTCTGAGACACATTGTATTATTAAATCCTGTCCTCTGTCATTTGCTGAGATGCTCTTTACCTCTTTAGACTGAAAATCACAGCCACTCTTCTGGTTACATGGAACAACTTACTGTGATATATATATATATATAAAAGGATGAACTTTATCTTCTAGGCTTTGAAAACGGTAAATGCACAGTCTTTTGTGTGTGCCTTCAAGACACTTGAAAGTCACTTTGTGGCTACCACACAGAGATAGAACAAACTTAGGGATGCCTCTCCTCCTGTTTCATCTCAGAACGCCTCTCTCAGGACTCTTTGTTTCACCCAGGCACCTCAAGGTTTTGGTAAAATAAAGCAACTCTTTTTCTCTCAAAAACGTTGTTAACCCTGGTCCAAAGGTTTAAAAGCTAGGATATATGGTTTTTTTATACCTGGATAGCTAAACTTTCTAAAATCTCTCCCCTCATCTTTGGGAACCCAAATAGCTCATGCACAAAAGCCTGTGGATTTCCTTCTGTGAGAACTGAAATACTATTCCCTTTATGCTAAAGTTAATTTTCAGGCAGTAAACTTGGTTAACTATGAGAAAATAAAAACTTTAGATGGAATGCATTATTTATAGTGAATGCAGAGCATCATTATTATCAATTCTTGTTACAAAATACACAGAAAAAATATCTTTTTGTTATTTAAATATGGCATGGCTACATTGAGAAATAGTACAGATGTTAATCCACAGCCTCTCAGCTGCATCCTGAGTAATCATTATTATGTTTTATTCTTATTTGGAATTACTAGTAATAGACTCTATATTTCTGTATGAAATTCAAATCAGGGAACACCAATGAATTGAGATGATTGATATTATATATACACACAAATAATTTTGGAATTGGGGACAACAATGGAAATATTTCTCTCTTAGAGAAAATCCACCAAACTTGCTGCTTTATTAGTGATCTTGATGAATAACATTTTTCATTTACCTTGATGTGCCAAAAAATCACTTAATTCTTTACCATTGAAATGAGCTAACATTTGACCAGTACCTAAATTTGTTTTGAAAATATTTGTGTAATTGTTAAAAATCAGAAATGTAAATATCTGGATTTTAAACACAAATATATTTTAAAGTGCATGTTTGTGTCCTTTTTTTTTTTTTTTTTTTTTGAGACAGAGTCTTGCACTGTCTCCTGGGCTGGAGTGCTGTGGTGCAATCTCAGCTCACTGGAAGCTCCACCTCCCAGGTTCAAGAGATTCTCCAGCCTCAGCCTCCCGAGTAGCTGGGATTATAGGCGCATGCCACCATGTCTGGCTAATTTTTTTGTATTTTTAGTAGAGATGGGGTTTCCCTATGTTGGCCAGTCTGATCTCGAACGCCTGACCTCATGATCCACCCGCCTCAGCCTCCCATAGTGCTGGGATTACAGATGTGAGCCACCGCACCTGACCATGTCCGTGTACTTTTATTCCATGCTTTTATTTTGTGTGCTTTCATAAATCTTCTTTATTTTTGTTTGTTTAAACTTCTTGTTGATGTGGTATTTTATACATGGAGTAAGAAGAGACAGTGGTAGTGGTAATATAATTCATGACATCCTTGAATGCAAATTAAATGTATGGATACATGTGTGTTTATGGGAAAACATTCCTGGCTGTTTTCCCTTTATTTGTTTTTGTGTTGTTTTGTTTTGGTTTGAGATAGCGTCTTGGTCTGTCATCCAGGCTGGTGTGTGGTGGCAGTGATCATGGCCCACTGCAGCCTTGATCCCTCAAGTTCAAGCCATCCTCCCACCTCAGCCTCCTGAGTAGCTGGGACTACAGGTGTATGCAACCATGCCCAGCTAATTTTTTAATTTTTGGTAGAGATAGGGTCTCCATGTGTTGCTCAGGTTTGTCTTGAACCTCTGGGCTCATGCAGTCCTCCACACCTCACCTCCCAGAGTGCTGGGATTACAGGCTTGAGCCACTATGCCCAGCCTGTTTTCCCATTTTTAACTGATACAGAATCACTGGCCTAGTCTAATCTTATTTATTTATAGATGAAACATTTGAGGCATGTAGAGACTAGGTGATTTTTCTGAGGTCCTGGAGTTACTACTTGACCCAAGGCATTGAAACTCAGTCCATGGTCTTTCTGAATCCCTACCCATCTCTTTCTCACAACAAGATCATGGGCCGTCCTCAGTCCCCTATAATAAGATAGAACTCTGTTTGGTTATCTTGTCTTCTTAACTTTTCTTCTATTTCAGCCTTAGCATGAAGTGGTTTCTTTCTTTTTTTTTTTTTTTTTTTCTATCTGTGTTAAATGTTAAATGCCTTAGAAATTACCTTGCCAGGCTTTACCTAGATCCCCAAACCAACTTTATTCTTTTTTTCTCAGTACCAACGCACCTGAATGAATTCAGTCTCATCCTATCACCTATCAACAAAAGACTGGTTATGAAGTTTTTCCAGGATAGCAGTTGCAATTCTTGCCCTTCAGGATAATCACATATAAGGGGACTGCCAGCTGCAGGGTGATATTTAATGTAACTTTTACATCATAACCTCTGGTGATTCTATCTTAAAACTCATCAGGCAATGCCTAAGTAAGCTAATTGAATGCATTAAAAATTGAAAAAAAAAATACTTTGAAATAAAACAGATTCTTATTGATCACCGTGTATGTATATATACCACTGTACTTGGTACCACAAGAGATATAAAAATAGGTAAGATACAGTCATGCTCTAAGGAGCTTATAATCCAAACAAGGAAAAAGAAAGTGTACTCTATATTAAATGCATTTAGTATAAAAGATAAGTGTCTTGGGAAATACAGTTTTAAAATTATATGGTTAAAGAAAAGGTTGAGGGTCTAGAAGAATCTTCTAGGAAAAGAATTTGAACTTGATTTTGAAAATGAAAATCACTTTTATGGGCATAAGTGGTGAGATGCATTTTGAACAATATTTATTGTGTGCATAGTCTAGAAGCATATGTACTCTACACTGCCACTTAAGTATGGTTTGTGGATCATTCCAGTCTTTGAACTTTGTTACTGCTCCATGACAAAATAAGTCTCAAGCATCCAGTTTCTCTTACTGAGAGAAAGCACTTAGAAATGCATGGCTGTTTAACATGGCTTCACCATGCAAGCACATAATCAGTGGACTCAAGTCATTGCACATGTTATAGACCAGTTTGGGTGTTGCTGAGTCACGTGTGGTACCAGCTATGTGATATTTATCCTAGGTAGACCATATATGGCTTCATAAGAGATTGGGAAAACAAAGAACCTAGTCCTTCACTGCAGATAATTTGAGAATAAAGACTGTAAGTTGTTATTTATTTGCCTACATAGTCATTTTGAAAAACTGTTGTGTATATTAGCAATACAGAGCTATTACTCATTATTGACTTATTTACACTATCGCCCTTGCTTCTTTCTAATGTTATCATCTCATTACAACACAGAAAAAAATTTAACTTTATGACACTAGATAGCCATCCACAATGAGAGCAGCACAAAAGCGATATAGGAAGCACACACAGTAAAGGGGTAGGCTAAAGACAAACAGAACAATACACAGAGCAGAGAAAAGGAGACGTCAAGCAGCCTGTGCCTGGAAGTTGTTAGTAAAACTAGTGACCAATGTGAAATAAGAGAGCTCACATTTTCACTTCATCATAATCTGCAGAAGATTAACCTCAATGGGAAATTTTCTTCCAGAAACTGAAACACAACCTAACCTGTTATGCCTTACTATTTTTTGTTAATTTTTTTCTATTATTTTCTTTATGTTGTTATTTCCTGTTGCTGTTCCTATTTGGAAGGGATTCTTCATTTTGGACATTTTCTCTTCTCATTTCAGATGATTCCACACTGCATGGCCCGATTTTTATTCAAGAACCAAGTCCTGTAATGTTCCCTTTGGATTCTGAAGAGAAAAAAGTGAAGCTCAATTGTGAAGTTAAAGGAAATCCAAAACCTCATATCAGGTTTGTTGATTTAAAAGCATGTGTTTCCATGCAGATAGTTTCTGGTATTAAAATCAACAAATACTTACACAATTCTGGTTACATAAAGAGCATTTATTTATTTATTTATTTATTTATTTATTTATTTTTTTTTGAGACTGAGTTTTGCTCTTGTTGCCCAATGCTGGTTACATAAAGAGCATTTATTTATTTATTTATTTATTTATTTATTTATTTATTTATTTTTGAGACTGAGTTTTGCTCTTGTTGCCCAGGCTGGAGTGCAATAATGCAATCTCAGCTCACTGCAAACTCCACCTCCCAGGTTCAAGCAATTCTTCTACCTCAGCCTCCCGAGTAGCTGGGATTACAGGCATGTGCCACTATGCCTGGCTAATTTTGTATGTTTAGTAAAGATGGGATTTCTCTATGTTGGTCAAGTTGGTCTCGAACTCCCGACCTCAGGTGATCCACCTGCCTCAGCCTCCCAAAGTGCTGGGATTACAGGCATGAACCACCATGCCTGGCCCAAGAGTTACTTAGTTAGTTAGTTATTTCAAGACGGAATCTTGCTCTGTCAGTCACCCAGGCTGGAGTGCACTGTGCGACCACTGCTCACTGCAACCTCTGCCTCCCGGGTTCATGTGATTCTCCTGCCTCAGCCTCCTGAGTAGCTGGGATTACAGGTGTGCACCACCATGCCCACCTAATTTTTGTATTTTTAGCAGAGACAGGATTTCACCATGTTGGCCAGGCTGGTCTTGAATTCCTGACCTCAAGTGATCCGCCCGCCTCAGCCTCCCAAAGTGCTGGGATTACAGGCGTGAGCCACCATGCCCAGCCCATTAAAACCTTTTAGATGGGCATCATAGGATATCCTGAAAGTCTAAGGAGATGATTGTTTCATGAAAAGCTAAGTACCCAACCTCTGTTTTTTGTAGTACTGGGAATTAAATATCCTGATTGACTTTCTCTTTGAAAACATTAACAATTCCTAACCACATATATTTAACTGAAAAAAACACATTTTAAACCATATCAGTAAATTGGCAGGAAAGTAAGAAATGTCAGAAGTCCAAAAGTAAGTGGGTTTGGAACCCAAAGAAGCTGAACAATAAATGCAGTTTTCATGTTAATAAACTACAAGTATGAATTGAGCTTTGGTTTTCATGGCTTCAGAGGAACAGAGGTCACAAGACAAAGCCTAGACAACCCACAGGAGAATCCAACATGAGAACATCTCCCAGAATAAACCTGGGATACAAGGACTACATCTTTAGAGTAAATGTGAACAAGAAATAAGCTTAACTTCCAAAGAGACTGTGAAGCACAGGTAATTGTGTATTTCAAACATTAAACCCTAGTGGTTGTAGTAGCAGATGAGATACAACTGAAAAGAGAATTTGTAAACTGCAAGATAGGTCTGAAGAAATCCTCCAGAGGCAGCAGAAAGAGACAAAGGGAAGCAAAATACTTTAAAAAGAAAGAGAGAAAAAATGTCTAATCAGGATTCCAGAAGAAACAAGAAAGACTGAGGCAGAAGCAGTATTTAAGAGAAGGCTAAGAATTTTCCAAACTAATTAAAACTTTCAAGCTATAGATATAGGAAGCCCAATGCACTTCAAGCAGTACAAATAAAAATGAAGCCACATCTAAAATAGTGAAATAGTGAACACCAAGTCAAACAGATGATCATAAAAGTAGCCAAAGTTGTAATACAGATAACATTCAAAGAGATCACAAACTGGCAGCTGACTTCTCAATAGCAACAAAAAAGCAGAAGACAGAAGATAGAATCTTCAGTATACTGAGAGAAACTGTCAAATGTATAGATAGCCTAAATACTTTTTTAAAAGGAAAACAAACTAACTGCATTTTTAGGCAGACATCAACCAAAGTCTGACTCCAGTAGACCCTCACTGAAGGAAATTCTAAAAGACATACTTGAGGCAGAATAAAAATGATGCCAGATAGAAGAGCTGAGCTACAAGAATAAATGATAAGTAAAGCAAATGGTAAATGTTAGTAATTCCACAAAAAAATTCCTGCACAGAACAATAAAATAATAAAATAATACTGTCTTGTGAAGATAAAAAGAAGAAAAGTTAAAATTCATGACAACATTAGAAACAAATTTTTAAAAGATGTACTAGACAGCGGATAACCTATATGGTTAAAGAAATGAAATTGGGGCCAGGCACAGTGGCTCACGCCTGTAATCCCAGCACTTTGGGAGGCCGATGTGGGTGGATCACGAGGTCAGAATATCGAGACCATCCTAGCTAACACGGTGAAACTCCATCTCTACTAAAAAAATACAAAAAAATTAACCGGGCGTGGTGGCGTGCACCTGTAGTCCCAGCCACTCAGGAGACTGAGGCAGGAGAATGGCGTGAACCTGGGAGGCGGAGCTTGCAGTGAGCCGAGATCGTGCCGCTGCACTCCACCCTGGGCGACAGAGCGAGACTCCATCTCAAAAAAAAAAAAAAAGAAAGAAAGAAAATTGGAACCCTACTGCACTGCATACACAAAAATCAATTCCAAGTGTATAGAAGACCTAAATGGAAAATTTGCAATACTTTTAAAAGCAAATAGTTATACATATTTATGACTTTGGGGAAGGAAGAGATTTTCTAAATATGACAGAAAAAGTGCAACTTGTAAAAGAAAATATTTAGCTGTATTAATATTGAAAACTGATGTTCAATGGAATATACTGAAATAAGCAAAATTACAAGCTGTAAACTTGAAGATTTTTAAGTATATTTGTTATGGGTAAGGGAATCATATCCCAGACTATTTAAAGAATTTCCACAAACAGAATGTAAAAACAACCCAGTGGAAACATTAGCAAAACACTTGAACAAGTACTTGTAAGAAAATGAAAACCAAAAATTCAGTAAACATAAAAAGATTGTCAATATCATTAGTGAACAGAAATATATAATTAAAACTACAACAGCATACTCTTTCAAAACTATCAGATTGACAAATATAGAAAACTGACAATCTGTTGGTGAAGGTGTAGAGCAAACAGAACCCTTGATTGAACACTGCTGGTAGCAATGTAAATTGGTAAAAGCCACTGTGGAAAAAAAAAAAAAAAAAAAAAGGCACTCCCTAGTAAATCTAAAGATGCACATAATCCATAATCTATGATCCAGTATACATAATTATGTGCATAGTATATGCACAAATACATATAACCTGGTTTGTTCGTACAAGGTAACCTCATGCAGTAGTGAAAATGAATGAATGGCAGCTGCAACAACATGGGTAGATCTCAAGAACATAATTTTGAGTAAACCAGTTCACGGCCAAATACATAGTATGTAATTTCACATTCATAATATTTGAAAGTGGTTGAGATGGAGTGGTTTTTCAAGGTATAAAGGAAGCAAAACTTTACCTCTCCTCTCTTAGGATTTTTCAGCTGAGCCTGAGAATTAAATTTACATAAAGCAGATCAAAAGGAGAAAAACATTTTTTTAAATGCAAGTTTTACATGGCAAGGAAGCCTTCATAAGACAATGAAAACCCAGAGACGCAGTTATCGTTGTACATTTATATACTGAATTGGACAAAGAGTAGTAAATTGTGAAAAAGTAAGTTATGTGGGGAGCTAGAAGAAAATATTTTAACAAGGTCTGGACAGAGTTTTCTCTGTCTCAACTTCCTGTCCTTGATGAAAAGAATGTTACTTTCCTTCTAATATAGAAAGGACATCTCTGGCATGGGGATTTCATCCTTTGCTCTTTAGAAAAAGAATGAAGGTGAAAGTGGTCGTCTTGTACCTGCTGTTTTCCAAGTACCTTTAACTTAAAATAGTCAATATAGGCTGGGCACAGTGGCTCACGCCTGTAATCCTAGCCCTTTGGGAGGCTGAGGCACTACGATGGCTTGAGACCAGGAGTTTGAGAACAACCTGGGCAACATAGCAAGACCCCCATCTCTACAAAAATAATTTAAAAACTAGTCAGCCATGGGAGTGCACACCTGTAGTCCTAGCTACTCAGGAGGCTGAGGTGGGAAGGTTGCTTGAGTGTAGCAGTTCTAGGCTGCAGTGAACTATGATTGCACCACTACATTCCATCATGGGTGACAGAGGAAGACCCAGTCTCTAAATAAATAAATAAATAAATGTCAATATGCCAGAGCAGCATATTTTTGGGTGGCATGCTCTGAGCTCCTTCAAAGGATAATAACATACATGATAAAATTATAAAGAATATCACAGGAATGAAAAAGCCAATATTAAAGATTATAATTAACCATTAAGAAAGAGTGGTTATAATCAAAGTAGATACAGCAGACTTCTAAGGTGATAATATCCCTTTTAAACACAGATCTTCATTGGCTCATGATTTTTTGTAACTTACATACATCTTATAAATATTATTATGCCTCTTCAAATTTGATAATTAAAAACTATACTCTAATGACTAATATCTAATGTTATATAAAAAACAGAAATATATATGTCATAGTTCAGGAGAGATTGGAGTGATCAGGTTGGGTTCTCAGAAGAAATGAGATTTGAACTGAGATAAGTAATTTTCAGATAGGCAGAGGACATTCTGTTCAAGTTAAAGGATGGCAGTATTAGTATAGCGGATATTATTTTAGAATTTATGTGCTCGTTTATCCATTTGTTCATTTATCAAACATATTCATTATTTGTCCTTCAAACCTCTCCATGTTTTTCAAACTGAATTCCAGGGCACATGGAATTGGCTTAAAGATTACCAGAAAAAGAAAAATAACAGAATTTTCATCCAAGATTCAGCCTTCACAGCTCTACTTTGAACTGGGTCGTATATTAGGATTCTGAAAAATATGTCATCTAGACAAAATATTTAAACCACTCTGTTAAGCAGCTGCAATGCACCAGGCACCATGCTAGGTCTGAGTATTCAAAGATTAATCAACTCTACAATATGTTTACTAGTACTATTAATTTGAGGACTGCCTAGATGTGGATGTAGTTGGAGTAGAATGATGTAAGTACAAGTAAAGGATGACCACGATCTAGGTACTCTGGAGGAAAGAAAGTCTAATTCAGGATGGTGAGAGTAGATGTCACTGAAGGCTTCACAGAAAAGGAGATATTTTAATATATTTGGAGGGTGAATGGTTCTTTCATCACATGGATAAGGAAAGGAAGTGCATTCCAGAAAATAAGAAAACAGCAACTCTCTAACGGACTATATAATTAGAGTGAACATGTAATTTATCATCTAAGGGCACTTTTTAAAGCAGAAGGCCACTGTTCATAAGTACTCTAGGACAGCAGGTGTAAACCTAGCACTTGTCTTGGGCAAGCCAGAATGAACAGTTATTCTCCCTAGAATATATTAAACCCAAGGCTAAATCAAAGATTTTTGAATACTTTATGTAATAAAGAATGCAGGAAGCAAAGGCTCTTAGATACATAAACGATGAGTTAACTGGTCCTTGTTTTCCTTACATAGCCGAGTGTAAGTTCAGATGTTAGCCATAAATGAAAACAAATTTTGCAGCCGAATTTGGCAAGTTGCTGCTTTGTTTTTCCCCAAACTGTGACCTTTAATTAACATTGCTTTTGTAACATTGTGTTTCTAGATATAGGAGCTTGCCTTGTTATTTAAAACAAGCAGTGAAACAGAAACCTATTATGTTTTTAGATTGCCAGGAAACACTGAGAACAAGACTTTTTAATCAAATATACTAGCAATTTATTGCAGTGTACTTCTTGCCTTTATACCTTTGGCAGTTTCTCTGTAACATGATAGCAGACTGGTACCTGGGAGCTAAAAAAATTCCCCTTGTTGAAAGAAAGAGAAAGAGAAAGAATGGAGAGATCAGGCATTTTCAGACACCTGTCTGCCTGAACTTTTTCAGTCTTCAGGTTGACTTTGAGAGGGAAGAACAAGTAGGAGAAATTCGAAAGTGAGTCTCCATGGGGATCTTCAGCACTGGGTTCTCCCCTCAGACACCGCAACTGACCTCTCTTCTTTGTGTTTATTCCCTCAACTGAGCCTTCTCTTTTCATTGTTTCCTGCCCCTCAATTTTGAAAGGTTTGACCCAGACCCAGAAAAATTTAAGAAGTTTTAACTTGTGCCAACTTCCCTTGTATTAAACTTCCCTAAGGACGTATGACATTACTTAATGCACTCAGCATCCCTTTCCAGATAGAAGAAATGTTCACATACTTGGTTGGGGTACTTTTGCTGAGGTTTGTATTCAACTGAGTTTGCAGAAATCAAATTCCAAGTCATAAATACCCTGACCTTCCCTTAGTGCCAAGTTGAAACCATCAACAAAGAAAGAGGATTTCGCTGCAGCAAATCTTATAGACACCCTCCCAGCAAAGCCACAACATTTTATCCTCCATAGCATCACAGCATAGGTGTTTGGTTGTGCACAACCCCACTCTCTGGAGAGAGTGGAGTCGTGCTTCCTCAAATGATTCAGAAATCAGCTTATGAGACTCACAAATTTCTCTTGTCCCTTGGGAAAATCTCTATTGGCTCCGAATGAGCATTGCCTCTATATTACCAACACTTAAAAGATTCCTCAAACATTGAAAGTAAATTGTGAAATTTTCAAGTGTGTTTCAGTGTACAATGAGATAAGAAATTCAGTGTAATCCACATTCAATTGGAATGAACAGTGACTGCACTGCAATAAAACTTGGTATAGTGCTTTGTAATAGAGACTCAACTGCATTTCAGAAAAAGCACTTTATTTTCTCAATAATCCCTTTTCCTTTGCTATTTGTATGTAAAAGCAGGTGATAAAGTAGATTAATGGACTTTCTGCACAGCATTTTAGTTGAGATGACTAGTGTAGACAAACCTACAGAGGAGCTCTCATTATGCCCACAACCACTTTTCTAAAAAGACTCACATGGTCCCACTCCTAAATTCCACACTCTGCTTGCAGCTCACATTATATTGCAATTTCCTCTTTGAGTTCTTAGATTTTTCATATTAAATTGCTCTACTATCATTTGAAGTAAGAGTTATGGCCAAGACGTGATCAGCTGACTCAAAAAAAAAATGTCTAGGGCAGACAGTCAGTTCTAGAGATTCATGTGCATATAGAGCTGCTAGAATGTAACCTGGCGGTTCTGTCTTTATTGCGTATTACTTTCTTGTCTGTGTCAGAGCACAGAGAATTACTGTGGAGACTAAAAACATTTTCAGTTTCTAATCCCAATCTTCTTATACACAAACACATAAAGAGTTACCTCATTTTTCTATTTCATGCTCCTGGTCTTTCTTACCTCTCTTGTTTCTAAATTTTTACATTTCAAAGACATGAATAAACATATGTTGCTGTGTGGTAGTGTGCTGGAATGCTTCATAAATTGTGGATGTTCAAAGCTAAAATATCCAGCAAAGAAGTAAAATGTTTAGTCAATCAAATTCAACAAGCATTTATAGAGCACAATGAGAGTGTTAGATTTTAGATGGCTAAAGTGAGAATACAAAAGCGATGTAGGCAAATTATCTACTGTAAAAGCAGCATTCCTACATAGAGGAGCATGGACAATTCTGCGGGAGATTGGATAAAGCTTTGGTTAATTTTTGTTGTTTTTGTTTTGAGATGAGGTCTCGCTCTGTTGCCCAAGCTGGAGTGCAGTTGCAGTGGTGTGACCTTGGCTCACTGCAGCCTCAATCTCCCAGGCTCAAGTGGTCCTCCCACCTCAGCCTCCCGAGTAGCTGGGACTACAAGCACGCATGCACCACCACACCTGGCTAAATTTTGTATTTTTTGTGGAGACAGGGTTGTGCCGTGTTGCCCAAGCTATTCTGGAACTCCTGGGCTCAAGAGATCTGCCCACTTCAGGCTCCCAAAGTGCTGAGATTACAGGCGTGAGCCACCGTGCTTAGTCATCTTTGGTTAATTTTGACTAGAAATACTGAGGAAGACTTCATTGAAAGAGGTGTCATTGAAAAATGGCTTTGAAGTGGGACAGAGGTCTTGACAGAAAGAAGGGATTACCCTTCTGTATATTTGCTTTTGTTGATATCAGACATCCAAAATCTTGAAATTAACTCGCCTACATTTTTTTCATTTAAATACTTTTACATTGTGTACAGACAACCATAGCACCCAAGAATGTTATAAGATGATACACAATGAATGTGCACGTGCACACACACAAATGTTTAAATGGTGTTTTTACTATTTAAAGGAGATAAGATTAATGGCTGTCATTCCTTACTCCCATTATGAATTTGGATCAGTTTTCTTTGTGCTGCTGTATTTCTTAATTTTTAACATTCTGACTTAAATGCTACTGTGATACTCCTGGCAATTCACAAACTCCTACTGTGCTATTTTCGTTAGTTAATATTCTGTGTAAGATT
The DNA here is from genome assembly GCF_001698545.2 of Rhinopithecus bieti. Taxonomy (NCBI): domain Eukaryota; kingdom Metazoa; phylum Chordata; class Mammalia; order Primates; family Cercopithecidae; genus Rhinopithecus; species Rhinopithecus bieti. The sequence continues at coordinate 408,355 of NW_016807406.1, read as the reverse complement.
TTTGGGGGTAAACAGATAAGATAGTCACTGAGTTGTATTAGTGCCAAAGTTCTTAAGTATTTAATTGACTTCTGAAAAGAGTTTGGAATGTTGTTGGTTGTAAAATGCAACAAAAACATAGGTCTTATTACCAAAACTTTGCTGTTAAAATGTGTGAGTCCTACTAAACCTACTTTACTGGGCTAGATACTCTAGTCACATACATAGGTGATCCAGGTAAATAAACAGAAAGAAACAAACAAACAAACAAACAAACAAAAAAACCTCTCTTTGTCCCAATTACCTAATGGCCTAATCTGCAGTTTACTGGGATGGTTGATTGATGTTTGTGTACCAGTGGTGAAGGAGCTCTTCAAAGTGATCCAAGGTTAAGGCAGGTTTGGTCCCCACGGCAGCTCAAAATCAATAGAGTTCCTCTCCTTTACAGCCAGCCATTGTAGTCATATTAAGGAACAAATCAAAGCAACTCTGCTGCAATTTCATCAGATACTCAGCAATCTACCTGGAAATAGTATATGCTGTCATCTCTATAGACCTATTTAAAGAATGATTGCAAACTAGAAGGACTTTTACTGAGAAGCCCCGTTTGAAGAAAGTTGCACAGGTGCTATGAGAAATCTGTGGCCAGACTTCAAAACAGTGAAGTGTTTGTAGCATGATAAGTAGTCAGAAAAACAGTTATTAAAATTTTAATATCATTGTTTACTTTAAAAGACATGTTTTTTGCATAAGCACTGGATGTTACCATTGCTGGGTAGAGCATTTCTAACTTCTTAATCATGCTTTTAAAAAAAGTCACAAATGATTTTCATGCTATTTATTTTTATATATTTGAGACAATTCAGAAATATTGATTAATATGACAAGACTTTATCTACTGGCATTTTTATACTATAGGTGGAAGTTAAATGGAACAGATGTTGACATTGGTATGGATTTCCGCTACAGTGTTGTTGAAGGCAGCTTGTTGATCAATAACCCTAATAAAACCCAAGATGCTGGAACGTACCAGTGCACAGCAACAAACTCGTTTGGAACAATTGTTAGCAGAGAAGCAAAGCTTCAGTTTGCTTGTAAGTAGCAATTATATAATGCTGCAAATGTTACTTTGAGTTTGTTTACCATTATACGAATACGCTTTTATAGCAGTTTCATTTTAGAGACTAGATTTTAATTTGTTACATGATCATCTTTACTCTTTTTCACGTTTTGGAAATAATTTTGTTTGTAGGATAAACTGTAAATCTAAGTGAGAAGATATATTCTTCTACTTTGATAAGGATTGAGATAGTTTGATTGTATGATAATTTGATTATATGATGCTTTATACACAAATTCACACACTGAGATTGACACATGTATAAATTTATGTAAACAATAAATTTTACACACACACACATTTTAAATAGAATGTGTTTAAGCAAGAAATTGAACTGCCAGTAATTTAGTAGTCAATAAGAGAAGTACTTTAACCATAAAGGTCGAGCTGGAAAAAAACTGAGTAGTCAATTAATCCTATAATTCTCGAATTGTTTCTTATTTCATAGGCTAGATAAAATTTAAAGCGACTGCAATAATGACAAAAAATGGAGACAAAGTGTTATCCACCTTTGATATTTCCAGTTTAGAATGTTTAAAAAAACAAATAACCATATCTTAAGACCACCATTTAACAAAAGTCCATGAATATGTGAAAGAAAGTGGAATTTAGAAATCACAATTTGAAAATAAAATCCATAGGCAAGAGCAGTTAGCATACGTTTTAGCATAGCCACCTTCAAAGATTGATGTTCAGCTACACGTTTAAGGGTTTATGTATTTGCATGTGATTATGTATGTCCTTGTGTGAAATTCCAACTCATATCACAGTGCATGTTGGCATTAGCCAAAGGTTTCATAAAATCTGCTGGCAGTAACACTGTAGAATATTCTCATTAACAAAGTCCTCTCCAGGAACTCAATATCAAATATACCTAATATCCAGTTCTTAATCTATTAATGCCATTTGGTGGCATTTTTATAAGTTGAGAAATGAATTTTCTAAGTATTATATATATGCAAGGTTCCAGGATTATTTGGTTAGTGAATGTCTCTTGAGATAGTCTTCTAAATATTCTTAGGTGTTCAGAATAATAGGAGAATAATATGTGCGGTTGAATGTAACAGAACCAAAGTATTTATTTCTATTAGTTTAATACAAGTCTTATATCTATATTTATTTTTTAGTAATGACAAATCTTGCTGAATTAATTTTTGGAAATAACCATAGAATCATACTCTCAGAGTAGGAGAATATCTCAGTATTTAATAAATCTTGTAATTCTTTGAGTTTTGGATGTCATAGTCATAGGAAATTTTTAACACAGTAACACCAAAAAAAAAAAAATGAAGATAGAGATACTATACCCGGGCCAGGCGCGGTGGCTCATGGCTGTAATCCCAGCACTTTGGGAGGCCTAGGCAGGCAGATCATGAGGTCAGGAGATTGAGATTATCCTGGCTAACATGGTGAAACCCTCTCTCTACTAAAAATACAAAAAATTAGCCGGGCGTGGTGGTGGGTACATGTAGTCCCAGCTACTGGGGAGGCTGAGGCAGGAGAATGGCATGAACCCAGGAGGTGGAGCTTGCAGTGAGCCGAGATTGCACCACTGCACTCCAGCCTGGGCGACAGAGCGAGACTCCGTTTCAAAAAAAACAGAAATACTATACCCAAACTTTTTTATTCTAGCTTACATTTAAAAAAACAAATTGCCAGCTTTTAAGATTATCCTTTTGTGAAAGACCAGGCATTTTACTACCAAAACATCAGAAAGATGGAATCTCATATTCAAGGACAGTTATTTAAATAGAATAGTTTAACCAAAAAAAAAAAAAGGTCTACCACTCAGTTTGTGGTGGGTTGACTTGGGACCTACGAGGAAATGGAATCCAGTTTGCTCCTTCCACTTCATGTGTGATGTCGGCATACCTCCCACCCTCAAAATCCTGCACTGATCATCATTTGTTTTAAAAAATTCTAGTGACAGAAGGTTCACCAATTCATCACAAGGCACCCTGGGCCACAGTAGACTGCTCTAGTTGTTCAAAAATACAAAAACAAACTTGACAGCTCTTTCTTAAAACTGAGCCAAATATCTAAATTTCTATCACATTCACTCCCAGTTCTTACTATAAGATGCTAGTTACTCTTCAAATATGTGAAGATATGATCATGTCCCTTGTCCCATAAATTCTTTTCTTCCCCATTTACTTAATCCACAGCCATATTCTTCACAACACACTCAACTATGTTAATTCATCTTTGTAGTCTTATGGAAATGCACAGAATTCCATATATGTGCCTTAACTTTTTTGGAGGACACTGGGAACAATAGTATCTCATGATGTGAACTTTTTTTCAGTTAATGAAGCTGACAATAATATTTATTTAATATTCATTTTTAAATACCAGCTCCAGATTGTAACTTTATTTTAAGCATATAATCATGTAAAATCTGAGAAAGGATTTCTTATAAATTTCTATTCATCCAGAGCTACCCAACCATGTTGTTTTATTAACCTAAATTCGGAGTATTATATTTACCCCTAATAAATTCATGTTCTGAGTAGTGACCCTTTGTTCCATCATATTTGAAATTGTTTTAAGTCTTTTTTTCAATCTGACATATTAATTGTTCTCCTAGTTTAGTGTCAGCAGAAAATTTGATAAGTGTGTCTCCATTCAAATAATTGATGCAACATGTTGACCAGGACAGGGCAGAGAATTTCCACTAAATGAAATTAAACCTTTAATTTGATATTATTTGGACACTCTTGTTCAACCAGCTACAAATTTAGCCAAATATACTATAATTGAACTCCAGTTTCACCCACATGTTTTTAAAGTAGTGACAAGCTTTGCTAAAGCCTTGCTAAAATCAAGTTGTATTGTTTCTACAACATCCAGTCCTACCTCCTCTCTCTGCATCTTCTTGAGCCTTTCCTTAACCATTTATCATAAAACTGCCAGAGTAATCTTTTAAAAAATGTAAATTAGATCATCCCACTTTCCTGCTTTGTGCCTTCTAATGTACTTAGAATAAATCTCAAACTCATTACCAGGGTCTCATTTTAATTTCTCAAAAATGACAAATTATTTTTTGCAACAGGATCTTGATACTTTTGTTCCCTCTGCCGGATAAGCTTTTCTCATGATCTTTCACGCAGCAGACGTCTCATGATCCTTACTTCTCAATTTAGGTATGACCTCCTAAGAGAAAGTTTCCATGTCACCCTAACATAACAAGCAATTTCCATCATTTCTCCTCCTCTCTGCCGACCTTCTTCCAGCCCTCTGCTTTTACATAACAGTATCTTCTACTTACCAGAATTTTTTTTTTTTTTTTAGACTGAGTCTTGCTCAGTTGCCCTAGCTGGAGTGCAGTGGTGCGACCTCAGCTCACTGCAAGCTCCTCTTCCGGGGTTCAAGCTATTCTGCATCAACCTCCAAAGTAGCTGGGATTACAGGCCCACACCACACGCCCAGATAAGTTTTTTGTATTTTTAGTAGAGACGGGGTTTCACCATATTGGCCAGGCTGGTTTCGAACTCCTGACCTCAAGTGATCCACCCGCCTCAACTTCCCAACATCATGAGATGACACCATGCCCGGCTCAATTTACCAGCTTTTAATACAATCTAGAATGATTGTATATTTACTTTTTACTCATGTATTATTTCACTCCTATGGCAGAACATGTATTTTAAGAGAAGTGAGACTATCTTGTCCATCCTTGTATTTCCTAGCCATTTATATGTTTGAATAAAGGAATTCCTGTGTTACATGCCCATTCAGTAACACAACAAAGAAAATATATGTATAAAGTTAATTTGAGGATGAGATATTTTATATATCCAAACCCACCCTTTCTATTCTAGTAATTTTCTGGAGTGTATCTTCTTGATCATCGATCCATAGTGTCCAAATGTTTTCCCTATCTTTTAAAATTAAAAGAAAATCAAAAGATGTTGCCTGTATTTAGCATTCACTTTCAATTGGTTAGGATAAAATCCTTTTCTTCANTTATATGTTTGAATAAAGGAATTCCTGTGTTACATGCCCATTCAGTAACACAACAAAGAAAATATATGTATAAAGTTAATTTGAGGATGAGATATTTTATATATCCAAACCCACCCTTTCTATTCTAGTAATTTTCTGGAGTGTATCTTCTTGATCATCGATCCATAGTGTCCAAATGTTTTTCCCTATCTTTTTAAAATTAAAAGAAAATCAAAAGATGTTGCCTGTATTTAGCATTCACTTTCAATTGGTTAGGATAAAATCCTTTTCTTCAGTGAATTAATAAAAGTGAGGCAGGACAGTGACATCTTTTGAATGTTACTAGTTTCTGTGACTCCACGTATTGTCATAGTCATTGAAGGAAAAAAAAAAATGTTGCTTTTTGGCCACACTTACTGCACTATACCATGCAAGTGAGAATATTTCTTCCTCTTTAATCATACGATTGTATGGTTGAAAAAGACATTAAAGGTCTCCTGGCCTGTATCTTTTTAAAAATGAAATTGAAGATTAGAGTAACTGAATTAGTCATTGTTAATACACAGTTAATAAGTTACAGAGCCATGGAAAGGCAGTCTTCAGCTCCCAGTTTCATGCATGCTGGTCCTACTTTGCTTTGGATTCACTCTAATTTATAAGAAAAACAACCCTTCACTTTTATTTACCATGTTACAATTTTCAAATCTCATTTATATACTTTCTATAATTTTATTCAGAAGATAGTCTTATAAGGTAGACATTATTTCTATTGATTATTAAAAATGTTTTCATGCTGCTTTTGTGCACAGAATTTAGTCATGTCTTATAGTAGCATTTAGCATTTTTAAGTTGAATTAATTCACATAAGCAAAATTTATAGTTAACTAGAGATGAGACCGCTAAGAACTTGCTCTTCCTCTCACTTTTTTAAGTCAATATATTTAGAATAGAAATCCTTCTTTGATTAAACAAGGATAGCATAATTTAAGTCCCCCTTGATGAGATATGGATAAGCATACATTATTGTAATGTAATTGGGAGCACATTTGGTTTTTCAGTCTCTCTGCAGTATTAAGCCATCAGCAATCACTTCCCTCACTGTCACTTAGCCTACTACCATACCCTTTCTACCTTTTTGTCCTTCTGTTTCACCTAGGGCTACAAATATGATTGGCTAGATCCTCTGTGCCTGGCACTTAATAAACTTGAAATATGAATAGGAATTAGACATTAAAGTCATCATGCCATGTGTGGGGCATAAGGAATAAGTTGAACCACTGAGTCAAGCATATTCTGATGGTCCTTTGGAGTGAATTGGAGGTGAAAGCAAGCATTCTCACCTTGAGGTTGATACAGAAGATGGTTGACATCTTAATTCCTTGTAAGGAATTTGTGTGGGAGAGGCGTTGGCCCACATTAAAAAGATGCTCACGGCCGGACACAATGGCTCATGCCTGTAATCCCAGCACTTTGGGAGGCTGAGGTGGGCAGATCACAAGGTCAGGAGATCGAGACCATCCTGGCTAACACGGTGAAACCCCATCTCTACTAAAAAAAAAAAAAAAAAAATTAGCCTTGCGTGGTGGTGGGCGCCTGTAGTCCCAGCTACTCAAGAGGCTGAGGCAGGAGAATGGCGTGAACCCAGGAGGCAGAGCTTGCACTGAGCCGAGATCATGCCACTGCACTCCAGCCTGGGTGACAGAGCAAGACTCCGTCTCAAAAAAAAAAAAAAAAAAAAAAAAAAAAAAATGCTCATGTGTGGAACAAATCACACAAGCCCTCAGAGTTCACTTGTATCCTGGAAAGTCAGCCTGAGACTACACGCAGCTTCATGAAGTGTTTCAAAGAAAAGCTCCTTTGAGCTTAAGCATGGCTCCCCAACCTTCATTCACTCTACACTCCCTTTTGTCCAGGAGCAAAACCAAGTGGAATATTTTAAAAAATTCTTCCATAGATGAATAAATCAGAAGATAAGGCCTAAAGTGGAGGAGATTTCAGTTCATTATTTGCACAGCTTAACGAAGGGGATGTTTCCAGATGTTGTGTCTGTACAGAATGAAGTGCTATAGCCCCATCACCCTAGCTGCCCACTTTTGCAGCCCAGCATCCCGGTCTAAATCTGCCTGAGGATCTTTGTGTACCGTCACTCAACAGAGCAATTTTTCTCTGTCGTATAAACATGGATATTTATTTTAAAAAATAAATTTCAGTACATACCCCTACACTCAAATAATACAAATCATTATTTTTTTTTAATTTAGGAACATGGGCTTGAGAAGATGAGATGTTATAATGACTAAGTTTAGATGGCATGAAATGTTGTTAATTGTTCCATTTCATTCTATGTGTCCTGTGTCTCTAGAACTCCAGCTTCTCAACACCACTACACTTCCCTTTTAGGGTTGTTAGGAAGATTACGTTGTAAAGCATATGTAAAATCCCAGAATCATTTCCAGCATAGCAAAGTTACACAATAACTGCTTCTGTGTTTTCTTGTCTGTTCTCTCTTCCATTCCCCTTTCTGTCCCTCCATGTACTGTCTTTTTAAAATAACTATCACTTACAAAAATTTAACTAACTCATAGTAACTGCATGTATTTATGGGTTACAGTGTGATACTTCAATAGCTGTATGTAATGTGTAAATGATCAAATCAGAGTAATTAGCATACTCATCACCTCATACACCTCATAAACTATCATTTCTTCATGTTGGGAATATGCAAAATTCTCTCATCTGAAAATTAGAGTAAATTGGTTTTTTGTTGTTTTTGTTTTGTGTTTGTTGAGGCAGAGTCTCGCTCTGTCACGCAGGCTGGAGTGCAGTGGTACGATTGTGGCTCACTGCAACCTCCACCTCCTGGGTTCAAGCGATTTTCCTGCCTCAGCCTCCCACGTAGCTGGGAATACAGACGCCCACCACCACGCCCAAATAATGTTTCTATTTTTAGTAGAGACAGGGTTTCACCATGTTGGCCAGGCTGGTCTCAAACTCCTGACCTCAGGTGATCTGCCCATCTCGACCTCCCAAAGTGCTGGGATTACAGGTGTGAGCCACCGTGCCTGGCCGAGTAAATTGTTCTTAACTGTAGTCACCCTGCGGTACTAGAGAGCCCAAGAACTTACCCCTTCTATCTAGCTGTAATTTTTTATCTGTTAATCAGCCTTTCCCTGTCCTTCCTCCCTTCCCCACCTCTAGTTACCACTCTTCTACTCTCTACTCTAATTCTGTCTTACTAAATAAGACCAACTTATTTAGCTTCCATGTACAATTGAAAATATGTGGCATTTATCTTTCTGTGCTTGGCTTATTTCATTTAGCATAATGCCCTCCAGATTCATCCATGTTGCCATAAATGACAGGATTTCATTCTTTTTATGGCTGAATAATATTCCATTATGTATATATATCTCATTTTCTTCATTCATTCATCCATTGAGGGGCACTTAGGTTGATTCCATATTGTGGCTATTGTCAATAGTGCTGCAATAAATATGAAAGTGCCGATATATCTTCGATATATTGATTTCCTTTCTTTTGAATATATAGCCAGTTGTGGAATTGCTGGATCATATGAATAACTACCATTTTATACCTAAGTATAGTTGATTAGAACACAAGCCCTGGAGTCAGACTCCTTGGATTCAAATTCAGCTTCTATAATTTTGTGAGCTTGAACAAGGTACTTCCTTCTACCTCAGGTTGTTCACTTCCTTTGTTGTAAGGATCAAATCAATTAATAATTGTAATCCTCCTAGATCATTGTTTAGCACCTAGTCAGGGCTTCATAAATGTTATAATGTTATTACTCTATGTTGAATATTATACTAAGTACTTTGGAAGCATTATTCCATTTAATTCTTAACACAAGCCAAAGAAGTTTAGATATTATTTTTATTTTATAGGTGAAGAACATGAAAATTAATGAAGTGAAATAACTTTCACCAAGGATACAGCAGTGGGAGAAGGGACCAGCATAGGAACTTGGTCACCTGAGTCTTGAGCAGATGCCTGTTATATGGCATTTTACATACATGAGTTCCCTTATGCTGTGAAAAACTACATTTTACCAATGAAATTTATGTTTAAACTGTAGATTTTGGTGGTTGGTGAAATGTTTCCTTTGTACACAAACTTGAATTTTTTGTTGCGTTTACAACCTTTGATATAGTAAGTACATCCATCGTAAATTTGCTTTTGTTTTTAATTTTTTAGTTGTAGGTATTCTTGATGCCATCATACTGTTGATTTACTGTTAACATCTAAAAACATAATGTTACATGCAATGATTATGCATAAATTTGTGACTCTAACTTTAATATAATTGGTTTCAGGTTTTATAATGAGAATAATTAATAACAATATTTCTGCTCTAAAAGTTAAGATGCAGATTTCCAATTTATTGCAAGTAGGCTGTAAAGCATTTTGAATATTGATATTTTATGGTAAATAACTGTGGTTGGTAAACTGTTTATCCCCAAGCAGTAAATGAAATATTTTTATAAGTTTCTTACTCCCATATCATTTCTCCCCTACATGTGAAAAAGATGCACTTTAAATGTAGATTATTATGAAGAGCTTCCCAGAGAATAATCTTAATATCTAATGACTCCAGATTTTAGCCTGTCAAACTGATTACTTTGTAAACATTGTTTGGGGCCTTCTTACTGGAATTTTCACTTTCTTCTGACAATTCAGATCTGCAAAGTAAAAAGACTTAAACTACTCATCATCTCAGGTTGTAGATGACTGTAAGTCATACATAAGTACTTCCAGTTGCTAATGGTAAAATTAAATCTTTGAACAAAATCTGGTTACCTGCCTGCTGTAGGGAAAATGGCATTGTCATGGTCATGGGCAAGGTGGTATTATTCTGGAGGAAGCAATGGGTGATATCTATGCTTACCTCTATGGATACCTCACTTAAGATGGGAAAAGTAACTAGACTAATACACCATTCATGCCCTGCATCTCTACCCTCTGAGCATGTGTTGAGGGGAAAGTCATAGAAGATGAAAAGTATTTTAAAAAAAAAGAAAAAAGGGAGAAATGAAGATGTTAAGTGAAAGGAGCCCTTAGGTACGAAAGCCACTTCATTTTGGCCTTCCTGTGACTTCAAGTAATGACTCTATGAATAAAGTAACTCTTCTGCTATTGTGGAATGAAGTGGAAATAAAAAAAGAAAAGAAAAATTTTTAAAGAGAGAGTAATGTAACTCAATAAATCACTCCATTCTGAAGTTAATTTAAGTTAGCCTTATCAGTTAAGTGGCAAACATTTTTTATGGTGAAAATATCAATTGAATAAACAGCAACTGATTAGATAGTCTCATTGAAAAAGTTCTTTCTTATGACTAATACAGTGAGCCTTAATCTGAGTTCTCTTTAACTGGGGTGCACTCTGACAATTGTAGTGATGGTGGTGGTAGTGGTAGTGGTAGTGGTGATGTTGGTGGTGGTAGTGGTAGTGGTGGTGGTAATGTTGGTGGTGTAGTGGCGGTGGTGATGTTGGTGGTGGTAGTGGTGGTGGTGATAGAAAACTGTATTAAACTGAGAATGTATTGTATTCTAACTGGGAATTTTGGCAACTTGGTTTTTGAGCCCCGATCCTTGCTTCTATTCACTGTAATTTTCAAATGTTCATCGCTTTTAATATCTAATAACTAGCTTATCCTTCATAGCCAATGAATAAAATGTGCAGTCAATCAGAACAATAGCTGGGAGTTTGATACATGGCTCAACTCATAACTGGCTTGACTACTTTTTAATTTGGAAAGCTGCTTAAACAGGCAAACTTTTTTCTGAGCGAAAAATGTGGATGGATGACTATTTAGATAAATAATCTGTGAATATTTAGATCAATTGAAATGTAATCAACTTTAGGAAAACTTTGGGTGTCAAAACTGAAAATATTTATCAATGGAAGGCTTTGATTTTCAATAAAAGGGTAAATATTTTTATTGGAATAGTTAGAAGAATTCAAACCCAAACTTGCTGAGTTTCTGAAATAATGCTTTTAGTAGATAGTTTCTGCCACTGAGAATAGTCTAGACAGAAAGACATTAATAGTGATAATTAGTGTCTATTGAAAATTTCATAAGGTAAATCTTAGGAACTATTAAAGTACAGATGCTAGTTAATTGTAGCTATTATTAATAGTTTATTATGTATACCTTCTTTTGGTCATCCCATAGGCCAGTTTGGGGACTGATAAAAAGCAGTTTGTGACATAAGACAATCAATGAAGTATAGAGATTGTTTTAAATTCAGGAAGGTTCTGAGAGTATTTTATATATATGTAAATATGAAATATATATATAAATATGAATTACATATATATATATGAATATTGGCAAATGAAACCTGATGAGGATCCAAGCAAGATTCATCAGACTTTTAAAAAACATGAAGGCTAAAAGAGAACAATTAATATTTTATATCATAATAAAAAAACAACCAAGGTACTGAAATATCACTCCTTTTGTTTCATTATTATGAGTAATTCAGTCAACAAATATTAAAATAATTCTGATCATTTTAAGTTTAATTTTAGGCTCTGAAGGTCGACAGTCAGGTGTTGCCATTCAGGGGAAAAGGGGGACCAATTTCTGAATGATTGAAAATGTCAAAATCGTTCTAAATATCCTTTTTTTCAAGAATTTTCATTTGAGAGGTTAGGGTGCTGTAGAACATATATTTTCACTTATGGTTAAGTCAGAATCTAATGACTAACTATAGTGATTTGAATGGTACCTGCTATAGAATGAATATTTATATCTTCTAAATTCCTGTGCTGAAATCCTAACCCCAATGTGATCATATGAGGAGGTGGGGCTTTTGGTGGTGATTAGGTCATGAAGGATCTGCCCTTGTAAATGGGATCAGTGCCCTTATAAAAGTGATTCCCAAGAGCTCCCTTGCTCCTTCTGCCATGTGAGAATACAGCGAGAAGGTGGCAGTCAGTGAATCAGGAAGAGAGCCCTCACTAGGCAAGAAATCTGCTAGCACCTTGATCTTGGACTTCCAGCCTCCAGAACTTTGAGAATTACATTTCTGTTGTTAAAGTTACCCAGTCTATTGTGTTATAGCAGTCCCAACAGACTAAAACTGTAACTCTCAAAAGATGTGTCTACCTGGAAACTGTGAAAGTGACCTTATTTGGAAAAAGGGTCTTTCTAGATGTAATTAAATAGATGACGTCTTCCAAAATCACCCAGATGGACCGTAAATTAAATGTCAAGTGTTCTCATAAGAGAGTGAGGAGAAAACACAGAAGAGAAAGAGACTATGTTACCATGGAGGCAGAGATTGGAGTGATCCAGCAGGGGAAACCAGTGACTGCTGAAAGCCACCAGAAGCTAGAAGAAGTGGGGAAAGATTCTCCCCTAGAGCCTTCGAAGGTGCCCAGCACTGCTGACAGCTTGATTTCAGGTGTCTAGCCTCCAGAACTGCGAGAGAATACATTTTTGTTTTAAGCTATTCAATCTGTGGTAACTTGTTGGCAGTGGTTCCAGGAAACAAACAGGCCAACATATGCATAGTTATTTTTCATTTCTTTCCTGACCATTTTGATCAATAAAAACAATATATTTGAACCTGATCGAAATCAGGTGCTTTTGTAACTTAACTGTATTAAGGTGAAAAGTATTAAAGAAATGGCCTCCATCAAATGTAGGATTATCTGTGCAAGTTTTGTCTCACATTATGCATTTTCCCCTGGAGAGCATAATAGAGTTTTGAACTTTATAAAGTATGATTTGACCAGATAATGAAAATGGGGACTGCAAAAAATTCAAAGGGTAACCTTTCCCTTTCCTGGGTATGTTTTTACCTCTCACTTGGAACAGACCTCTGCAGGCCTTCTCTGAAATAGGCAGAATTGGCCCTTTCTCCATAGGGCAGTGATTTGAAGTGATTCAGAGTAGTTTGTTGGCCCTGAGTCCCACTCTCTGGACTTCTTCCTTTTTCTAGGTCATTTTCCCTGAATTCAGCCTCTTTGTCTGGCACTCTAAAGCCCTAGAAACTGGCTATTATCACGTTTAGAGTGTCTGACCTACCTGTGGCTGTAACCGCTCCACTGTGGTCTCTCAAGCAATGTTATCGTTCATGTTATGACATTTCTAGCCCCAGAAAGTCCCTGTGCTAGTGAGGGCCAACTTCCATCCTCTTCCCAGTCAGCACCTTTCCTGGAGTAGGCTGTAACATAAACAAGGCATTTGCCTTCTAGCTGTCATGTATTTTATGCACCACACTAGCTAGTTTCAACTTCACATCTAAAATATATATTCACTTTAGAGAAAAAAGTATGCCTTAGGGTTCAGAGGTTAAATCTCAAATTCAAGGGCGTCATGAAAATATGTGTGTGTTTCCCAAGAACTAAATTATTCTGTTACATATTTCACCAAAGATTAAATTCCAGACTAGCCATAAACTCTCAGTGGATGGCACTGCAGGTCAGTAATTTATCCCTGAAATATGTATTTAGGGTACACACTAATTATGATTAGAGTATTAATTTGCTCCTGAATACTTGCATTGTTATCTGTCATTAGCATTTCAGATTTATTCATTTTTCATAGCTTCCACTTATTTTCCCCCTCAAATTGAATGCAGTCTAGTGTGGTAGGTAATCTGTTAGCTCTATTTCATAAAATTTAGATTAGTTATATCTTAAAGACTCTTCTTTGTATAGTCCTATGAGTAGTGTATATGTTGAGGTGAGGGAGTCAACAAATGGCTTTTCTTCTTTCTAAGCTCAATGACTACTTTCTCCTGCTTTTTTCAAATGCTGAATAATGCTGAATAAATACTGATAAGTGATAATAAATGTTGATAAGTGCTGAATAAATATTTGTGGAATAAATGAAGCTGAATGAATCAATGAAGGAATATAAGAGAAACAGAAATGTCTTGGCCTTTACCAGTCAATGAGGTTATATTTCCTCTTGAATATTCTATTTCCTTAAACTCAGAAATAGAATATTCTATTAGGAAGAGCCCTCCAATAAAGATGCATGTTCATCTGTGCTGTAGCGTGTATTAGTACTTCATTTCTTTTTTCTTTTTTTTTTTTTTTTGTTTGTTTGAGATGGAGTTTCGCTCTTGTTGCCCAGGCTGGAGTGCAATGGCGCAATCTCAGCTCACTGCAACCTCTGCCTCCCGGCTTCAAGCGATTTTCCTGCCTCAGCCTCCTGAGTAGTTGGTATTACAGGCATCTGCCACCAAGCCTGGCTAATTTTTGTATTTTTAGTAGAGACAGGGTTTCACCATGTTGGTCAAGCTGGTCTTGAACTCGTGTCCTCAGGTGGTCTGCTCACCTTAGCCTCCCAAAGTTCTGGGATTACAGGCGTGATCCACCACACCTAGCCAGCACTTCAATTCTTTTTAGGTCTAAATAATATGCAGTTATATGGATGTAACTCCATTATGTTTACCCATTCATCAGTTGGTGGACGCTTGGGTTCTTTCTACTTTCTAGCTATTATGAATAACGCTGCTATGAACATTCATATACAGGTTTTTTGCGGACACGTGTATTTTCATTTCTCTTGGGTGTATTCCTAGGAGTGGAGTCGCTAGTGGAGTTACTGTATGTTTAACAGTTTGAGCAACTGTCAAATTATTTTTCAAATTGGCTGTATCATTTTATAGTCCCACCAACTGTTTGTAAGGCTTATAATTTCTCCACATCCTTATTAGCACTTGCTATTGTTGGTTTTTTTAGTTTTAGCCAACCTACTGAGCGTGATGTGGTGTCTCATGTGGTTTAGATTTGTACTTCCCTCATAGCTAATGATGTTGAACATATTCCCACATGTTTATTGGCTATTCCTACATCTTTGGAGACACTTCTATTCAAATCCTTTGCTCATTTTTAATTCTTTGCTCAGTTAATATTTCTTTGTATATTCCTAATAAAAGCCCCTTGTCAAATATATGATTTGTAAATATTTTCTGTATTTACTGGGTTGTGTTTTTATTTTCTTGATGGGGTCCTTTGAAGCACAAAAGTTTTAATTTTGGTAAAATTTAATTTATTTTTTTCTTTTGTTGCATGTGCTCTTGTTGTCAGATCAAAGAAACTGTTGCCTAATCCAAGGTCACAAAAACTTACTCCTATGTTTTCTTCTAAGAGTTTTGTGGTTTTAGCTGTTAAATATAGCTCTATCACCCATTTTGAGTTAATTTTTGTGTACGTTGAAGGATTCGTTCAAAAGAATGATTTTTTTTTTTTTTCAAATTCTTTCTTTTGCATGTTATCGGTTTTAACATCATCTGTTGAAAAGATGGTTGTTTCTCTCGTGAATGGGCTGGACACTTTTGTCGAAAATCAATGGACCATAAATGTAAGGGTTTATTTCAGGGCTCTCAATTTCATTCCATTGATTTATATGTCTCTCCTTATGCGAGTGCCACACTGTGTTGACTGCTGTAGTTTTGCAGTAAGTTTTGAAATTGGGAGGCATCTGTTAATAGTACCTTAAGATCAAAGAAATATGATGCTCACATCACATGAGCTATGGACTCCATCCTGCGTTCCCTACAAGCAAAGCATACTGCCTTTGGATATGTAACATAAAATTCAATATCAATAAATTCTGGGCTGTCTGATTTAGGTAACCTCACATTTGGAGCCGTGACAATCTAATCCACTGTTTCCCCAAATTTGAGGTAGAACTTATTTGTCCTTACTCCTTCTCTCAGGGCCTCAGTTCTATTTTCTGCAAACAACCACTCAAACAAGAATGTTAGTGATTTCATAACAGCAATCACTATTTTACAGGCCAGGCACAATCTAAATCCATAGAGGAAAAATATTTTTCTGTAGGCATGAAAATCGTAGAACTGTTAATAAGCAAGAGGACCATTTCATATTGTCCAGCTGGGCTCCATTTCTAACTTTTCCAAGACCTGTGGAGAGGTAATTGCTATATATTTGCATAACTAAAAGGCCCACCCTGTACTCATTTTCTAAGAACAGTGGACACTGACCCAAGGTTGATTTTAAATGGGCGGTTTTTCTATCTCTACCAGAGTACTCTGTAATAAATACTTTCTCCTAAATTTTCTTAGGTCTGTCAATCTTCCCGTTGGCTTTGTACCTGCTATTGCCTTTATCTAGGACCACAGAAAGGCTGTGACCTTCAATAAGTTTCTATACCCCTCTTCATTTTACTGCCTGCATTTATTGAATGGACATAATGATAGTATTTGAGAATTATGTAGGTTATATAGTATCCTTCAGAGTTGTAGGGATTAATATGCCTGGTAAGTGTAATCTGTATATATATATATATATATGCAGGTTTTCACCTAGTCACATGTAGATGTACATTAACATGTGAATGCTCTGATTTCTTATCTATTTTGTCTGTGAGTATTCTAGTGTTTATTATGCTATACGATAATTACAGGGTATGGTTTTGTCTGGCTCTCTCACTAGTCCATATACACCCCGAGAATTGAATTGGATCCATGTTTTTATATTTTACTGGGTATTAAACATTGATACATAGTAGATGTGCAGAGGTTTCAAACACAGTTGGCAGTTGTTCTGTCTAGGACATTAGCTTCATTTTACTCTAACCAGCCATTTATCCTACATAAAATTCAAGGTCAGTAATCACCTGAGATTTGTAAAAAGGGATTATTATTAATTAATTACTGATGCTGTCAAGAACTTGTTAGTTCTCCTCTATGTTTGAATAATCAAGTACCTTTGGGCAAATGTGCTGTAAAAACTTGAGTTATCCATACTCAGTGTGGAGATGTCCTTTGTTTATTTTTCCTTCTTCCCATAAATATTTAATGAATACCAACTGGATAGCAAGCAATGCGTTGGGCGCAGGGAATGCATCAATGAACTAGACAGATATGAAGTTTACATCCAGTAAGGAAGACAGACATTGAACAAGTAACCTCAAGTGTGGTGAATGTTAGGAAGATTGAAGGTCTTGAAGGAACAAAGGGCAGAATAAGCAGCAGAAAAGAGAGAATGAAGAGCTGGCCTGAAAGTAGTGTTTGTATATAAGGTACTTTTTCAACTTTTTAAGTTAAG
Organism: Rhinopithecus bieti; assembly: GCF_001698545.2. NCBI lineage: Eukaryota > Metazoa > Chordata > Mammalia > Primates > Cercopithecidae > Rhinopithecus > Rhinopithecus bieti. The sequence goes on along the minus strand of NW_016807406.1, from coordinate 391,254 downwards.
GAATACATGTGCAGGTTTGTTACATAGGTTAACTTGTGTCATCAGGGTTTGTTGTACAGATTATTTCATAGCCCAGGTATTAAGCATAGTACCCATTAGTTATTTTTCTTGATCCTCTCCTTCCTCCAACCCTACGCCCTCCAATAGGCCCCAGTATCTGTTGTTCCCCTCTATGTGTCAATGTGTTCTCATCATTTAGCTCCAACTTGTAAGTAAGAACATGCAGTGTTTGGTTTTCTGTTCCTGCGTTAGTTTACTAAGGATAATGGCTCTATCCATGTCTCTGCAAGGGACATGATCTCATTGTGTATGTACCACATTTTCTTTATCCATTCTATCATTGATGTGCTTTGAGGTTGATTCCATGTCTTTGCTATGGTGAATAGTACTGCAGTGAACATACACATGTGTGTGTCTTTATAATAGAATGATTTACATTCCTTTGGGTATATACCCAGTAATGGGAATGCTGGGTCGAATGGCATTTCTATGTTTACATGTTGAGGGATCACCACACTCTCTTCCACAATGCTTGAATTAATTTACACTCCTAGCAATGTATGTAAGTGTTCATTTTTCTCTATAACCTTGCCAGCATCTGTTATTTGTTTACTTTTTAATATGGCCATTCTGACTGTTGTGAGATGGTATCTCACTGTGGTTTTGATTTGCATTTTTCTAATGATCAGTGATGTCAAGGTTTTTTTTTTTTTTTTTTTTTTCCTTTTCTTCTGAGACAGAGTCTCACTCTGTCACCCAGGCTGGAGTGCAGTGGCGCAATCTCAGCTCACTGTAAGCTCTGCCTCCTGGGTTCATGCCATTCTCCGGCCTCAGCCTCCCAAGTAGCTAGGACTACAGGTGCTTGCCACCACGCCCAGATAATTTTGTTTTTGTATTTTTAGTAGAGATGGGGTTTCACCATATTAGGCAGAATGGTTTCAATCTCCTTACCTCGTGATCTGCCCACCTCTGCCTCCCAAAGTGCTGGGATTACAGGCGTGAGTCACCGCACCCTGCCAATGTTGAGCTTTTTTATATGACTGTTGGCTGCATGTATGTCTTCTTTTGAAAAGTGTCTGTTCATGTCCTTTACCCACTTTTTAATGTGGTTGTTTTTTCTTGTAAATTTAAGTTCCTTATAGATGCTAGATATTAGACCTTTGTCAGATGCATAGTTTGCAAAAACTTTCTCCCATTCTGTATGTTGTCTGTTTACTCTGTTGATAGTTTCTTTTGCTGTGTAGAAGCTCTTTAGTTTAATTAGATCCCATTTGTCAAAATTTTTGCTTTAGTTGCAATTGCTTTTGGTGTTTTTGTAATGAAATCTTTGCCCGTGCCTGTGTCCTGAATGGTACTGCCCAGGTTGTCTTTCAGAATTTTTATAGTTTTGGATTTTATGTTTAAGTCTTTTATCCTTGAGTTAATTTTTTTATATGGTATAAGAAAGGGGTGCACTTTCAGTCTTCTGCATATGGCTAGCCAGTTATCCTGGCACCATTTATTGAATGAGGAATCCTTTCCCCATTGTTTGGTTCTGTCAGGTTTGTTGAAGGTGAGATTGTTGTAGGTGTGCAGTCTTATTTCTGGGTTCTCTATTCTGTTCCGTTGGTCTGTGTGTCTGTTTTTGTACCAATACCATGCTGTTTTGGTTACTGTGTCCCTGTAGTATAGTTTGAAGTTGGATAGCATGATGCCTCCAGGTTTGTTCTTTTTGCTTAGGATTGCCTTTGCTATTGGGGCTTTTTTGTTGTTGTTGTTCCATATGAATTTTAAAGTAGTATTTTAAATGTTCAAGGAGAGGTATAAAGTGGAGGAATACAAAAAAAAAAAGAGCAAGGCATTTCAAGAGAGGAGAAAACATAGACTGTAACATTCATCCATTCAGATATTTTTCTGAGTGCCTCCTCTGTGTTGGGCAGGTAAACAAAGCCAGACCCAGTCCGTCATCCTAAAGAGTTCATGTTCTAGTATGGAAGGAAAATGTTAATCAAGTAATCACACAAAAATATGTGATCACCAATTCAGACAAATGCTAAGAAAATGGTTGTGGTTCTATGATGTTTGTGACATAGGAAATTAACATAGAGAGTATTAAGGAAAACTTCGCTAAGAAAATGATTGTAACTGAGATCTGAAGGATCAGTAAGGATTAAAGAGGAAGTGTTTTCTAGAAAGAAAATAGAGAATGTACAAAGGTGCTGTGGTGGCATAGAGCATGGTACTTTCAAGGGATCCGAAGAAGACTTGCCTTGTGGCTGGAGGGCACAGAGCAAGGCTGAATGCAACAGACCAGAAGGTGGTGGGAGGGAGGAAGAAAAGGGAAGAGTGTTCGTTTGTCCTGCATTTTAGCTCAAGATTTCCTGAGGTCACTATGCTGAAGCATGTCACTTTACTGACTTTAAGATTAGGAAAATTTTCATATGCTTCTATAAAACATGCTCAGTGTCTTGAAATCTACATGGTATGCAAGACAGTAGCTTTCTATAAGTCTAATCATCAGTTCACAGGTGGTCAACCAACCACCTGTAACAATAACAGGAGCTAACACTTCTCACTTGCTTTGCATGTACCCGCCATTAAATTGGGAATTCTCTTTTTTAATCCTTACCTCAATGCTAGACACTTGTACTCTTCATTTTCCCATTTTACAAAGGAGGGAACTTAGACATGAAAAAATTAAATAACTTGCCAGACTTCACACAGCTGGGAAGTTGAAGGGCTAGGGTCTGATTCCAGGTAATTTGACTTCGATACTTGAATTATTAATCACCACACTATACTGGCTTTCTGTTATTTCTACTATGGTGAAAATGCATCTCCATCAGAGGGAATAATTTGCTTGAGAAACTGAAAACTGAGTTCGGAATTTGATGCTAATAAAATACCCAGAGTCAATTTCTAAATGCCATACTGTTAACTAAACTCCACTTGGATCCGTGGGTGAAAAGGTGAAGCCGTGTTTTGTTCTTTTGCCAGTAAGTGGTGGTGCTGAGTGCAGTACGAGGAGATAGGCGTAGGGTTTCAATATCACCACTCGTACTTGTTATCACTGAGTTTCTGCACAGAGATGAAAGGATGAGATTGAAGATGCTAACGAAGTCAGGAAAAGCCCATTTAACCGATAGTGCTAGAGAATGGACCTCAAGTAATGCTGATAGTGCTTTTTTTCCGGGTTAAGAAGACATTTCTCCTGGCTCCCCTTCCTAGAGTATGTCTCACATGGTTATTGTAAGAATTAGAAAACATATGTAAAGTACCTGGTGTGTAGTAAAAAGGGAAACTATTTGTTTTCCTGGAATTAGACAGCTAATCAAATAGTGTTCTGCTAGCCTCCTGTGTATTTTTAATTTTGCTTAATAATTTTAAATTATTAATCATCAATTAAATATGGGATAGCTATAATTAGATATTTTATATGCCTTAAAGTTTTTAATACCTGTGAATAGCTGCACATATAAGTTCCTCTGTCTTCTTTGTCTCTGGTTATGAAACAGGTGCCCTCAGAGAGCATCCTACAGATTGATAAAGCAATTGCTACCTGGAGAAACCTAATTCCTTATTCAAGAAATCTTCTTCATATGACAAGAAATGCATAGCATGGAATAACATAAAACTGATCAAAACAAATATTTAGTGACTGTTTCTTCAATGATGACACTGTGCCCACACACATAGAAACTAACATTATTGGTGCTGGAAAGGACAAATCACCAGCTTTGAAAACATATCATGAACTTAGAGATTTGGGCAGTGGGAGAGGAACAGTCTCCCGGAATTTGATCAGCTGTCTGTAGCATTTTCAAATGAATCCTACTTTATGATGGCCCTTGAGAAGGCATCTCATCACCACTCTTTCCAAGTCAGACTTAAAGCCCAGAGTCACAACAGGGCTTATTTTGGGGGTTTGGTTCAAAATTTAAGTATCACCTGTCTCTGCCACTCTGATTAATATGGCCTTCCTCAGTGACTGCCTCTCTCAGTGCCCTGTGGATTTCCTTCACCCCTCTATAATGTTATCTATAAGTCTACCTTTTGCTTTGTCAGTCCCACTAGAAATTCTACCAGTGCTTCACAGTGTTAGATACCTTTTTTTTTTTTTAGATAATCAGGCTAGTCCAAATGACCATCAATTAGCAAAGAGGTAAAGAACTGTGGTATATATATATATGATGGAATACCACTCAGCCATAAAAAAGGAATGAGTTAGTGTCATTCGCAGCAACCTGGATGGGATTGGAGACGACTACTCTAAGTGAAATAACTCAGGAATGGAAAACCAAACATTGTATGTTTTCACTCATAAGTGGGAGCCAAGCTATGAGATTGCAAAGGCATAAGAATGATACCATGGGCTTTTGGGACAACGGGGGGAAAAGGAGGGAAGAGGATGACAGATAAAAGGCTACAAATTGGGTTCAGTGTATACTGCTTGGGTCATGGGTGCCCCAAAATCTGACAAATCACCAGTAGAGAACTTAACTCATGTAACCAAATACCACCTGTTCCCCCAAATCCTATGGAAATAAAAAATTAAAAATTCAGGAGATGCAATAGCAGCAGAGCACAACAAAATAACAGAATTAAGGGCACATTAGCCATATATCTCTTTTATATTGAGAAGACAGCAATATAAATGACCAGATGATGACCTCCAACCTAAACTGGAAGGTGTGTGTCAAAGTCCATGTTGGTTTGGAAACTGAAGGTGGAAAATGAGATTAAATACTGTAGGGCATGGGATGGTAGTGACCTGCAACTTGGAGCTGAGGTGAGGACTTGATGAGTCAAAGCTCACTAGGATGCAATACTGGAAAAAATGGTCTGGGTATATCATATGGATTCAGATTAAAAGTAGTTTTTTATTAGATCTCAAAAAAAAAGAAATTATCAGGCTACTAAGTCATTCCATGTAATAGCCAAGGTGACAAAGAAGCTGGTAAGAAAGGCAATCTTGAAAGTCTTCGCACTTTAGAGCTAAACATGCAAAATAAATTCAGAGACAAGATGAATGTGCCTTCCTTTTGGAAGTGATATTGATCTGGGGAGGCGAGGGAGGGTGATCTTCCAAAGACTGTTTCTTTTGTTATCAAGTGATTGGCGTATGTGTACCTTTTTGATCAGAGGTATGTAGACATGCCAGAGTAACAGTTCTCTCTGTCATTGAACTGCTTTTGTGATTGATTTTAAAATAAACACATTGTTTGCTTCAGCTAATCAGGGACTAGTTAGTGTATCTTGAAAAACGAAGTTTATATAAGTGCTCTTTATTGCCTTTACTGAGTGAGTGGGCTTTTTTGTTTTTGTTTTTTAAATTTTCAGTTAGTTGCCCCATTGATAGACAATAGAAATGAGAGTGAGTTCATGGAATACCTCATGGTGGAAAATGCACAGCCAGTTAGAAAAATGTTCTACTTGAGAGTACCAAACTAATCTCAAACAGTGAATTCTGATCCCCTTTCTGTCTCAGATTTGCTCTACGATCACATCTTACAATAATAAGAAGCAAAGTCTTTAATGGAAGTTCATCAGTGGCAACAACTGTGGCTTACCTGATAACCCCGCACATAGTACAGTGCTCACAGGCAGCTGGTGCTCAATAAAAGCTGCTTAAATAGCTTGCCTTCTCAGTATTTTTTTCTTTAATTGGTTAGAAGGCAGAAGAATTTAAAATATTGTCACATAGCAGCGGGTGTGTAAGGTCATCTGCTGTTTGCCAACCAAATGGTGAGGCTGGAAGACATTTGCACATAAATGCTACATTTGGTTGAGGCTTTTAAATTACAGAAATGTAGGTAAAATGGTCAGAGTGGCACTTAGAGATGAATGAAATGTATTACATTTGTGGAGCCTTCATATTTATTACTTTGAGTGTCATTGCCATTTCCTGCTGGAAATTAAACATCACAAATGTATCCTTCATTTGACCAGGTGGCCTCGATGCTTCTGAAATGAATGGTGAATCCGGTAATATAAATTGTAATCACATCATAAGCATCTTCCTCTTAACCTTGGTAATGATGTGAAATAGTGCATTTTAAGCTTGTTTTGAAGGTTAAGCAGGAAATCTTATCTTGGATAATTAATATTTCAACAAAAATCAATGTGGCTACAGTTAGCAGGTAGGTAATCTGACTAATTGGCTCAATATTAAATTTGTTAACTACAAATTTTCTTTTAGCTGAAATTGTATTGGTAGAAACATGGAAATTAGTAAAGTATCTACTGGATTTGTAGCACAGTCTTGTTCAGCTCACTGTAGAGAGCCTGTGATTTAAACATGGTGGACCAATGGGAGCTCATTCTCCAGCTACCTCCACAGCAGTCCTGATGACTTCCCCTATCTACTTTATAATGGCACCTGGGACTGTGATGCTCAGGAAATTGTCACCCTGTCCACAGAAAGTGGGTTGGTCCTCTGTGTCTACTGCTTCACTTTCTCCTTAATAACCCAAGCCACCACTTTATGCCTCGAAAAAAATAACTAACAGTTGTCTTTACCATTTTCCTTTTTAGAAACTACTTTCAAATCTGTTTTATCTTTTAGTCTTTACAAAGCCTGTGAGGTATGATTTATCATCATCACCATCCCCATTTTACACATGTAGAATGTGAAGCTCAGAAATAGGAAGTGACTTCCTCAAGTTCCTGATCCCATTAAGGGACATATCCCAGGATCAAAACCCAGACTTTGACTTCAAGTCTTGAAGTCTAGTCATTATACCACATTGCTATCTTCATTTAAAATGGGGTCTATCCTGAAGCCAAAGAAACAGATCCTTACTAGTAGGTATCTGACATCTGTTCTTATTTTGTGAAGAAGATATTTTGGGAGCACACCTTCAAATGCTGGTTCCCAAAACTTACCTATACTGAAATTTTCACCAGTCTGCATAAATATGCACTACATTATTAAAATAAGGTGGCCAGGCGCAGTGGCTCACGCCTGTAATCCCAGCACTTTGGGAGGCCGAGGCAGGCAGATCATGAGGTCAGAAGTTCAAGACCAGTCTGGCCAATATGGTAAAACCCCATGTCTACTAAAAATACAAAAAAAAATTATTCGGGTGTGGTGGCACACGCCTGTAGTCCCAGCTACTCTGGAGGCTGAAGCAGAAGAATCACTTCAACCCAGGAGGCGGAGGTTGCCATGAGCCGAGATTGTGCCACTGCACTCCATCCTAGGCAACAGAGGGAGACTCTCTCAAAAAAAAAAAAAAAAAAAAGGCAGTATTTAGTTAA
>NW_016807406.1:370374-383627 GCF_001698545.2 Rhinopithecus bieti | reverse complement strand
TCTATAATTTTCACGTTGAAAAGTTCTGTCTTTTATGTATTGATGATGGTACAAAATTGTGGTACTGGTGGTAATTTTTAGTATCCATACTTAGAAACACCTATGTTGGTTTCAACCGGGCCCAGTGGCTCACACCTGTAATCCCCGCACTTTGGGAGGCCGAGGCAGGCGAATCACGAGGTCAGGAGATCGAGACCATCCTGGCTAACACAGTGAAACCCCGTCTCTACTAAAAATACAAAAAATCAGCTGGGCGTGGTGGTGGGCCCCTATAGTCCCAGCTACTGGAGAGGCTGAGGCAGGAGAATGGCGTGAACCTGGGAGGTGGAGCTTGCAGTGAGCCAAGATCATGCCACTGCACTCCAGCCTGGGCGATGAGCGAGACTCTGTCTCAAAAAAAAAAAAAAAAAAACACCTCTGTTGGTTTCACACACACCCCATCCCATATTTCCCCTTAAAATTCTATTGCTCCATTAAATCCAACAGTCTATAAACCAGAGTTTTAAAAAACAACATACAGATCATAGAATGGGTGGCAAGTAAAAGTGCTTCTTGCCTGCAACACAGGCCCTTAGAAATCATCAATGGAGCCAAGGGTCTGCAACAAGCAGATCAAAAATAGCAGCAAGACAGGCTGACTTTCTCCAGGAATCAATGCCAGCCTCGTATGGCATCCCCTAGAGGCCATCTCTTGGGCCTTGGGACCTGTGCTAGTTTCATGGTTAGAATAGTTAACGTCCTGTTGCAGAAGAACAAGGAGTGATTTCTCTTCCATCTTTTTTTTTTTAAGACGAAGTGTCACTTTGTTGCTCAAGCTGGAGTGCAGTGGCACAATCTCAGCTCACTGCAACCTCCAACTCCCTGGTTCAAGCGATTCTCCTGCCTCAGCCTCCTGAGTAGCTGGCACTACAGGTACACATCACCATGCCCGGCGAACGTTTGTATTTTTAGTAGAGACGGGATTTCACTGTGTTGACCAAGGTGGTCTTGAACTCCTGACCTCATGATCCACCCGCCTCAGCCTCCCAAAGTACTGGGATTACAGGCGTGAGCCACAATGCCCAGTCCTCTTCCATCTCTTTCTATTTAGCTTTGGAGGAAAATGTTAGAGATTTAAAACCATTTACTATAAGGCAGTATTGCCTTTTGCATACACAAACCTTGCCTGGTGGGGAAGGGCCAAGGGCCCTCGGCTTCCTTCATCCCAAGAGAGGAAGTGCATTGTCATAAAATCCCTCATCAGTCTGGCTCTACCAAAGAAAAGGTATCATAAAAGCTTCAGATTTCTGCAAAATACTGTCTCTTTTCCTACAGATCTTTCTTGCATGGCTTCTACACATGCATCACTGCACTGACCCATAAGGATTAAGGAAAGTAAACAAACAGAAACTATCTGGGGCTAGAGATAATCAGTGGACCAGGCTGAGCAAAAGAATGTAAATCTAAGTGTCATGTGGCTAAGAACTGCTGTTTGAAAAGCTGACGCAGTGGGAATAGCAAGAGTTTAGAGGCAATGCTTAGTGTATGGTGAAATGTTCAGTGCGAGACCAGTTACCATTTGAGGCATAGCTCAGGGGCTCTGCTACCAAGCATGGCAGATAACTCCCAGAAATATGTACAATGCATACCCAGCTGATATTAACAATGTGTTTTGCTGTGTTTTCCGTATTTTTTGATTTTCTATTAAAAATTCAGAGTGGGCGCCGGGCACGGTGGCTCAAGCCTGTAATCCCAGCACTTTGGGAGGCCAAGACAGGTGGATCACGAGGTCAGGAGATCGAGACCATCCTGGCTAACACGGTGAAACCCCGTCTCTACTAAAAAATACAAAAAGCTAGCCGGGCGAGGTGGCAGGCGTCTGTAGTCCCAGCTACTCGGGAGGCTGAGGCAGGAGAATGGCGTAAACCCGGGAGGTAGAGCTTGCAGTGAGCTGAGATCCGGCCACTGCACTCCAGCCCAGGCGACAGAGCGAGAGTCTGTCTCAAAAAAAAAAAAAAAAAAAAAAAAAAAAAAAAAAAAAAATTCAGAGTGGGGCACGTATGTGCTTGAAAAATACTGTTTCCCTTTCACTGGTAGTGTCTAGCATCCCTGAGTGGTCTGAAATGGAAAGAGCAAGATGGAGGCCTCATGCATCTTCACAGAGATTTGTTTTCAAGGTCAGCACTTAAAGCAAAATGACTGTCATTAAAGTTACCCTCAGAATTCTCTTAAGTTCTAAGTGTACATACCCATGTTGGAGACAGACATGCCACCTCTCTCCCGAGGATGGAACAGACAAGTAATTGTTTCTTTGGTTGAACATCAGGTGAAAAATTAACTTAAGTTTAGAGCCACGTTGCATGAGAAATGGGTATCTTTAAATACTCTACAATATGGTAAGATACTCTATGTGAAGACAGTGAAAATTGAAACTGAAAAATAAAAGAGATTCGGGTCCACCATCTCTAATGCAGTGTTGGAAATTGATCAAGCCACATGGTGGGCAGAATTACCCACACTATTTGCATAGCTGCCTCTTCTCTCTCACACTTGTCACTCCAATATATGACCTCTGGCAAGTCATTCTACCTCTCTGAGTCTCAGTTTCATTCTCTGTATAATGGGGATGATGTATAAATGGCCATTTTAAGGACCAATTGAGACAAAGTATATTGACTTATTTTCTTCCAATTATATAAATGTCTTATATAAAATAAGGCATCCTTTATTGAAAGAAGATAATAGAAAAAGATCTAAAGAAAAAATCTGAAAGGAGTAAAAATAAATAAAGAGGATCTTGTACTTTAGTGGAAGAGAAAGACATACAGTATTAATTCCAGGACATTATGTGGTAAATGAAAAGACAGCAGTGTGCACAGTATGTAATGAAAACATGGAGAAGCAATAGGTAATCCATCCTGGGGTACACAGTAGGCTCCCCAAGAGACACAATGACTGAGCAGAGTCTTGACAGATGGTTGATAGTTAAAGAGGCCAAGAGAGCTGGCAGGGTGTTTCATGCGACAAGAACAGCAAAGCCTGACTCTTCATGGATATACAGGGGACATGGAAACATTCCATGTTTCAAAGTTGTCAAATATGAAGTAGAGAGTGGGCGGCTACAAGGGGAGAGAGAGAGCTAAGGGGGGAGATCATGGAGGACCTTGTTTGACATGCTAATGAGCTTTAGTTAATCTTTTGGTAGCTGACAATTTCAAAGGGTCTTAAGCCAGCAGAGTAGTATAAACAGGTTTGCATTTTAGAAATTGATTACTGTGGCTTCATTTTGGAATAGGCATTTAAGGCGCTAGGATACCAGAATCTGGAAAAACAGGAAGGCTTTCCAATATTGCAGGCAAGAAATAATGAGAGTCTATCCTAAGACAAAAGCAGTGAAAGTAGAGGAGGAGGCATATTTGAAAAATATTTTTTGTGGTGAAACCGTCAAGGTTTGTTGGATGGTTTGGGTGAAGGTAGGGACAGAGACTAAGAGTAAAGAGTACAGAGAGAAAGAAAAAAAAAAGATTATAGGATCACTTTAAAGTCTAATATCTTGGATGGTGGGGTATCATTGACCAACTTTGGAATCAGGTTAGGGTTGGAGACTAAGAGGTGGCAAATTTACTTGAAGACATACCAAGTTGTGTGATATATCACACAACCTGGATTCTTACAAGTGTCAAAGGTGCCACTATCAATAATTTTGCCAGGACAGTAAATGTAAACCTCAATTATTTCAGGAAAACTAGGATATAAAGTCACCTTATCTGTAGGATACTCAAGTGGGTATGTTAATCAGGCAGTTGAGTATATGAGAAATACTACATCAGTAGGGCTGAAGGTTTACAGTAAATAAACAGGAACATAAAGATTAGATTTAAAATTATGAGAGTGTGTAAGATCATCCAAAAAAGAGAGAAAAGCAGCAAACCAAGGGCACCTTGGTGGAAACTAGTGCTTGAAGGGTAGGTGAAGTTGAAAGAGCCCTCAAAAGAGACTAAGAGGGAGGAGGAGAAGAGATAGGAATCAGGAGAGGATAGAGAGCAGACATTTTCAGGAAGCAGTTGAAAATGTCCAATACAACAGAGAAATCAGATAAGATAAGGTTTGAAAAATGCCCACTGGCTCTGGCAACTTGGAATTGACTTTTGCCAGAGCAGTTTCTTGGGAGATCTGAGGCCAGTATCCAGACAGTGGGGTTGTAGAGTAATGAGCTTTAGTTAATCTTTTGGTGGTGGGATGCAGAGTAAATGGGAAGTCAATAAGTAGAAAAAGCAAGGGTATACCTGAAGAAGGAAAGAGAAAAAGTGCTTAGCTGAAGGGAGTGTAGAGTCAAAGAACTGTTGCTTTATATATTTTTTCAAGTTGACAAAATATTTGTATATTTTAATAGGCTGAAAGAGAAAGTTTAAAGATACAAGGTTTATTAATAAGTAGGTAGTAGTACTGACTTGCTAGGTGTAAAGTTTGTACAGGTTTTATTCAATGATATAGTAATTTATTTAAGTTTTGTTTTACATTTTGCTCTGATAAGTAGTAGTTAGGGAATGGAATCCAACATTCTTATGGGGTACTTTCCATGACACACTGATTGCAGCATAGAGAACACTTGGCAACTGGAGGAAGACCTCAGAAAGGTAATGCATGTATGATTCTAGATGAAGATGAGACTGGGTCCTGAATTCCTGCAGTAAGGCCGAATTTCCTGCTCCTGAGTTTCTGCAGTCAGGCTGAAATTCCTTACTGTAGACAGATTTCCTTGTCTACGGATGACAAGTATGTCATATTTTCTAAACACCCTGTAGGGATTACAGGCTTAGGGGGTTACCAAACTCTGGTATTGAGTAATAATGAAGGCTTCCTCTCAATATAGTAGACTTTTGTTCTTGTTTTGTTTTCTTTTTTGAGACAGAGTCTCCCTCTGTCGCCCAGGCTAGAGTACCGTGGCATGATCTGGCTCACTGTAACCTCCGCCTCCCAGATTCAAGCAATTCACCTGCCTCAGTCTCCCAAGTAACTGGAATTATAGGCACCTGCCACCATACCCAGCTAAGTTTTATACTTTTAGTAGAGACGGGGTTTCACCCTGTTAGCCAGGCTGGTCTTGCACTTTGGACCTCAGGTGATCTACTTGCCTCAACCTCCCAAAGTGCTGGGATTACAGGCATGAGCCACTGTGCCTAGCCTCAATTTAGTAGACTTTTGACTAAGACAAACATTAGTCCAGAAAAGTTAGATTAGGCCGAATACAGTGGCTCACGCCTGTAGTCCCAGCTACCAGGGAGGCTGAGGCAAAAGGATAGCTTGAACCTGGGAGGTGGAGTTTGCAGTGAGTCAAGATTGCACCACTGCACTCCAGCCTGGGTGATAGAGTAAGACTCCATCTCAAAACAAAAACAAAAAAAAAGAAAAGGTATGTCAGCTGCAGTCCCCCCACCCCAATCTCCATTTCCTCTGCCAAGCTTTTTGCTTCTGATCAACCTACCTTTCCTACAGCCATTGTTCCTTCTCTCTTCCACATCACTTTAATGTTATGGTATCTCACTTATCTCCTCTACTTTCAAAGTACCCAAGCACTTCATTTCTTTCCTTGTGTGCATCAAAATGAAGGAGGGACCCATTTCCTCTACAAATAATTGACTGAAAAATAATGGTTACTCTTCACTCCATTAACTCCTGTGAACTTTGGAAAACAATTGATAGTTTGTGTATTTTGAGTTTTGGAAAACTTTCAAGAAGAATTGAACTTTGACACTGCATACTAGACCTAGTCGGGTGGCACAGCAAATAGAATAACACTCCTTCAAGCTAGAGAGTGTCCCTTTGTTTTCATTTGGAAAGACTGCAGGAGGATGACTGTTACAGCAGTTTTGGAACCAGTGTGTAACTGTATCCCATGAGACAACATCATTTGGTTTCAAGATGTTTATTTAATACTGTTTTCTTATTTGTATTAACCATCAAGAACATGAAGCAGATGCACATTGAGGCAGTTTACAAAATAGCCTGTTGTACTTGCAAGATTTCCAGGATTCTTATGTCAATTCCCTTTCAACCATAGCCTGAACAGTCCTCTTCTTTGGAAGCATGGACAGTGATTTCAGCTTCGCAAAAAGTTGGTTGGCTTATAACGTTCACCCAGCAGCCTGCTGGTGCTCTTTATTCATCATATGCTCTGTGGGACAGTAATGACTTTCCAGCAGACGTAAGTGATGGTTTGTCTTTGCATCTTAAAAGCATTACTCTTGTATGATCTGATCCATATGCTTTGTACAGTGACTGTAACAATTAAATGTTCACATGGACTCCTTTAGGGAATTGCATTGGCTTATTTCAGAATTCAAATACTGCTTAGTGTTTTTATTTCCAGCCAGTTCATTCTTATTAATCTGTTTTCAAGCCTCATCTCTTCTGCTCCCATGTTCTCCCACCATGGCCCTCCTCCCCATACAAAATTCCTCTGTACGTAGAGGGTTTTTACCATTTTGGCCAGGCTGGTCTTGAATTCCTGGCCTCAAGTGATCTGCCTGCCTTAGTCTCCCAAAATGCTGAGATTACAGGTGTGAGCCACCGCACCCAGCCCATTTAATTTCTATAATATAACATTTAAAAAATTTGCAACAGAGCAATTATTATCACTCTTTGATTATCTATTTTTATCTTTTTCACTAAGCTATTGTCTGTCTCCTTCACTACAATATGAGCTCCATGAGGGCAGGAACATTTTATAATATATTCACTGCTATAATACCAACACCTAGCATTGGACCTGACCCATATGTGCAGTTAACATGTATTTGTTGATTGAAGTATTGCTCTTCAGGCTGAACTGACCCCTTCTGCCTTTGTGCTTTGCATTTTATACATACTTATGTCATAGCGTATTTATTGAATGTGTCAACCCTAATAACCAGATTCAGGTGAAATAATTAAATATTGAACTTATTTTAACACAAATTTTGAGAATGGCCACCCAGGAGGACACAGACTCCAAAAGAGTGGAGTCATGGCTCCAAAGTGGGGAGATTTGAGGGCCCCTCTTATATTGGCAAGGTCTGGGGAAGATGAAAATGATTACATCATTTTCCATACAAGGTTGGTGAATAGTTAACAGTAACTTGATTGGTTATAAGCAGTGTTTCTTTTTATTTTCTTTTTGGAAAGAATAATCATGTATATTTAATATTCCACATTAAGGAGGTAATAGTCAAAGGGTCTGTTGTCTCAGTCAAGGGATCTTCTATCTCAGGGCCATCTCCTCTGAGCCAGGAATAAGGAAATAAAGTAGGAAGTTAATCTATAACAGAAAATAAGTAATTAAAAGGTCAAGCTCTGTGACTTGATCTCCAAAGTCAACATTCCTCAGGGCCTAATAGACAGACTATCCATTTTCTTTTACACGTGAATTTGTGTGACATTCCTTCTCCTCTTGGTAGAATTGGTAGACTGTAAACTTGAGGGAAGGTTCCGTGTCTTCCTTCTCTTTGGTTCCCTGGAACCCAGCACAGAGCTTGTTATTAAGTCAATGATCAATAAATATTTGTTGATTTACTTATAGGTTTCTCTTGATTAAATTTAACTGCATTACATTTTATGAAATAAGTTTTTGCTGAGCCCATAGAGTAAAAAGTCCTCAGTTACAAATGTGTGCTAAATGGAAACAGACATACCCACTTCATTCAAGCATCTTATATGTCTTAGGTAAAAGATGCAGACACTGTGTATGGGGGTGAGTATGCATATAAGATATATTGAAAATCCCTAATTTCTATTCCAGGAGAGACAGCATACATTTTTTTTAAGACAGTCTCATTCTATTGCTCAGGCTGGAGTGCAGTGGCTCGATCTCAGTTCACTGCAACCTCTGCCTCCCAGGTTCAGGCAATTCTCCTGCCTTAGCCTCCCAAACAGCAAGGATTACAGGAGCCCACCAACACACCCAGCTGACATCTTTGAATTTAAGGATCCTTTGTGCTTTCAGGAAAATAACATTTGTTTTTTCTGATATTTAAACAGAAGTTAGTATAACCCATGATTAATACCCCTAACATGAGGAAACTATAAGACTCCTCAATATTCCATATCTATCTCAGTTTAATTGTACTTTCCCCCATTAAATTTAGTAAAGAAAGATTGAAAACAATGAAAGTTAACGCTTACCCGTCTAAGGCTCTCCAACTAATATTTCTTAGAGTGTGTTTGTAGGTTCTATCAGGGAATATATTTGCTCTTAAGTTTTCGACCGAATAAAGATTTGCCTTAGCTAATGTACCTGGCATGGATTACCCCTCCAACATCAGGTCAAGTGACCCTACCCTCTCTAGTAGCAGCAAAGGACAAAAGACCAATCAAGTCACCAGATCCTCCAGTTACTATAAACTGAGTCACCTTAAAAGTAGCCAGGAGAGTAGGCTTTGCTGTTTGCCACACAGCATGTAACAGGAAAGATGGAGTCATGAATTCTTGGTTTATTTGGGAGGTATCTCACGCAAGACACCCTCAAGTGGCCAGTTCTAATGTGTGTCCTTTTACCCAAGACACAAATACTTTCTAATATGACCAGCATATTTCCAAACATGCATAACCAAATAATTGTATGCTTTTCTCTATGAAAGTTTTTAAAAGGTATATTTCTCTTTCATTGACTTAACCTATTAATATGTCTTTGTATTATAATCCAATAATTTTGTTTCTCAGTAGACAGTACCTGTCCTAGATTTTAAGAAATAACTGTCCCAGAAGTATGTCTTGTTATCCATGTATGTATAAGAGAAAAGCATGATACAATTACTTTAAAGATTTTGAGGTAAATTACAGAAAAGTATTCCTGTAGGCCAAAAAATTAAATTATGTTCTCAAAATATGAGCCACTCGTGATTTTTTGAAAGTAAGTTCTCACCAGAAAATCACCTAAGCTGTTAGAGCCAGAGCCACTCAAATTTCACTATTGTTTTTCTCTGTTTACAGCATATAGAACTCTTTAAAATTCCTACTGTTTTCACTCATATTCATTATAAAAATTTTAACTTACTCTAAGCATGACTACATTCAGCAAGTGCTGTTTCAGACAGGAAATGGAACTATTATAGTGATGAACTCCTTTCTCCTAGTTATTAAAGGAATCTGTTTTTATCATACTGATTCCATCCAACTTATTATAATGCATGAAATAACCAATTCAGCGGGTTCAGTATAATGGGGGAGAGAGGGGAAGAAAACAACACACGTAATAATAGCTGACTTTTAATGAGAATTCTTTAGGGCTTTGACCAAGCAGATCCAAAATGATTTATCTTATGATAATATCAAAAGCAAATTACTCACAAGATTATACTGTTAAGGACTGTCACAATATTCCCGGGGCTGTAATGCTGCCTCTTATAGATGTTTTAGAACCAACTTTATAACTTTTGCTATTAGTTGCTAAGAAACAAATTATAATTACAGCCCAGACTCTACTATGTTAGCCTCTTAATGCCCCATAGTGGCATTTATTTCCTTCAGATGATTAAATGATCAGCAAAGTAATTGTTTTATATATAGCTGACAATGAAAGCATTTTCAGGAAGCAAGCCATGTTTGTATGATTTTTTTCTGGTGGGGGTAGGGTAGTTAGAGCAATGATTTTATTAAGATCACCATGTTGAAATGGCTTGAATCTTAGACCAACATTTAATGGCTTCCTTTTCAGGTTGTGTTGTTGTTTGGGGTTTTTTGTTTGTTCGTTTGTGTGTTTGTTCATTTGTGACAGGGTCACTCTGTCGCCCAGGCTTGAGTGTAGAGGTGCAATCTTGACTCAAGTGCACACCATGATGCCTAGCTGATTTTTTTTTTTTTTTTTTTTTTTTTGTAGAGGTGGGGTTTCACCATGTTGCCCAGGCTGGTCTTGAATTCCTGGGTTCAATCAATCTTCCTGCTTTGGCCTCCCAAAGTGCTGGGATTATAGGCATGAGCTACAGTTGGTTACTACTTAGAAATCAATTTTATTATTTTTTTAGTCATTATATTGGACGGAAACAGAGGTTGAAGAGTGGCAACTTTGGAGTGAGACTAATCAGAGATTAAATGGTAGCCCTATCACCTACTAGTGTGATGAACTTTGTGTAAGTCATTTAATTTCCTCAAAACTTTAGTGTTCCCTTCTGAATATTAAAATGAAGATATTAATACATACCTTGTGATATCACGTGGGCAATAAACAGGATCATGTATTTGAAGTATCTAGAAGCCACACAGTAAGTGGTGGTGGTGATTCGTGTCATTGTTAAGTCCTAAAATGAGGGGAAATTCTTACAATATCCTTAAAAGCCTTCATAAAGATAATTGGCTAATAGAGTAGATTAGCAATACATTATTTCAAATTAGTACACTATTAACTCTCAAGAATTCATACCAACGTCAGATAGTGACATGAGAAAATTTTTAATTTATTCATTTATTTGAAGAACTAACTGACCATTATCACTTTAAGTACTCCCTGATAAAAGGATAAAAGTAGTGGGGAGGTCTTAATCCCACAGCTGTAACAGGCAGCATGTGATGGAAGAGAAAATGTTAGTGTGTATATCTGATGTGTACTCTGATCCAACAGATGTTACATATAAGAATAAGATAAAACTAGTTGTCCTGCAAATCTACATTGTGAGGGCCAAATGTTGAAGCAGAATGATACAAAGTATTTCCAATTTAGCTGTAGTTAGCACCACAGTTTTTCTTACTTATGCCTTTTCTGGTATCAGACATTTAGTGCTTGACTGCATGGACCTTTACAGTGTAGGAGATCATGTGTGCCTGTTGGCCTCTGTGAAATGGATTCCCTGCCCTCTCAGCCCTGTTCCCCTAAAAACATGTTTAAAATCTCTAAAAGGCTTTGGATCTTCCAACTCTCAATATAGAGGCATATTCTCTTTTATACGTTTTCTATTTGGTTTCCACATAAGAATAAAACACTATTATTTTTTAAGTAGTTTCTCCAGAAAACAATCTGCATTTTAAGCTTCTCTTGAAGACATGGAATTTCTGGCAACCATGTCTGCCATTGAGTTCCTCTACATGGATTTGTTCTTCTACCACTTCGATTTTACATATCATATGAAATCACACCAGCCTACTTCACTCATCTAACATTGGTTTCTGACCCTTAAGGGCAAGAGGGTTTGTGGTCCTTGCTACTCCCCAGTACATACTCATGCCCTTAAAATTCCAAGCCCGTATGGGTGAAAAAATGCTACTTTCATATCTATAATAATACATTTTCATTTCCTGAGAGGTAAAGTTGTGTTGCTGTTTGTCATAGAGAATTAAATAATCTTTAGCATTCCTGCATTATACATTTTAGATATTGTGAATTCTTTGCTGATTGTAATTATCTCTCACAATTCCAAACCCAAGTTAAGTAGAATATTTTGATCTACACTTAAATACCACTTGGGCACATTAGACTGTTCTGGGAACTCTAGGAAAGCAGGAGGCAAATCAGTTAAGGTCCTGCCAAAATCTCAAAGGAGTAGAAATGGGAAAAATAAAAATAAATGTACATGGAGCAGTGAGGTTCAAATGAAAAGGAAAGAAACCAACAAACATGCCATAAGACCAGTTGAAACAGTATATCCACCTAAGCGAGGAATAAAGGTGCTTTTCATCTTAATTCCAGAAAGCTCAAACTCACTGAATTCAATAAATACCATTTATAGTCTTTATTCTTCTATATTCTTCATTCCTCCTTTTGAAACTATGGAGAAAACAGTTGGCCATCTTGCAGGTTTATCATCATTAACAAATCAAATGTGAAATGCTTTGCAAAGTTTTTAAAAAATGGGAAAAAGAGCAAACATAATACTGTGCTGTGAATGAGATCTAAGCTGTATGCTAAGGATACGTGTGTGAGTGAGCAATATCAATGAAAAGGGTATTTGAACTCTTTATTTGAAGAGGTATTATTTGAATGTTAATATATTAATTGAACTATTCGAAGATATATATTCTGAGCCAAATATGGATGACCATGGCCCCTGACACAACCCTCAGGAGGTCCTGAGAACATGTGCCCAAGTAGTCGGGGCGCAGCTTGCTTTTTTATACATTTTAGGGGGGCATGATACATCAGTCAAGTACATTTAAGAAATACTTCGTATTGGTCCAGAAAGGTGGGACAGCTCAAAGGTGGGGGGTGCTTCCAGGCTTTGGGTAAATTTAAACAATATAAAGGAATGTCTGGGTTGCCATAAGAGGTGGTGGAGACCAGTTTTATTATGCAGATGAAGCTTTTAGCTAGCAGGCTTCAGAGAGAACAGGCTGTAAAGTGTTTCTTATCAGACTTAAGTCTGTGTTGATGTTAATGGCGGAGAGGTATAATGAGACATGTCTGACCCCTCTTCCCTTTGTGGCCTGAATCAGTCTTTCAGGTTACATCTCAAGAGCCCTGGTTGAGGAGGAAAGCTGTTAAATGGTAGCGGGGGGCTCAGAATTTTATTGGTGGTTTATAGCAAGTTACCTCTGGATGCTGTATGAACCCTTTCAGTCTGCCTTCCATGATGCAACAGCTTCCTAGTGGTCTTGAAGACTTGAAAATATAATACATACCCATAACTGATTCCTACCTTCTGTGTGTGTGTGTGTGTGTGTGTGTGTGTGTGTGTGTGCGCGCGCGCGCGCACTTTAATGGGAAGGAATCGACAGTTTCTAAATGGTCCTGCCTTCCTTATTAACAAAGAATTAGCATAATGTCCCGCTGTTTCTCTAAGAAGTTACGATATACCACTGGGCGAACAGGAGACCAGGAGTCATGATTCAGTTTGGGGATCAAAACTAGTAACACCACACTTTGAAAATCTTTTAGTGCCCATTCCCTGGGGCTTTCGGGATAAGCTACTGCTTTTCTTTATTTCTCTGCTCTTTAATGCATAACAAAAGAAAAAGAAGGCATGTATCCTAAAGCCCTGTGGTGAGGAAAAGCAACTTCATGTTTATGAAGTGCTTTCAAAGGGATCATCGTCTTAGGACCAATGAGTGACCTGGAATCAGTTCTGTGTTTCTCTTGGGTGTCCTGGCCTGATCCATATATTTACTTAGCTATGTCAGGGATCCTAGAGAATACTGATCCAGTTCCCTAACTTTAAAGGTGAGGAGTGCCAGTGTGGTGGCTTACGCCTGTAATCACAGCACTTTGGGAGGCAGACGTGGGAGGATCGCTTGAGGCCAGGAGTTCAGGACCAGCCTGGGCAACATAGTGAGATTTTCTCGCTACTAATTTTTTTTTTTTTTTTTTTTTTTTT
>NW_016807406.1:340568-370149 GCF_001698545.2 Rhinopithecus bieti | reverse complement strand
TTTTTTTTTTTTTTTTTTTTTTTTTTTTTTTTTTTAATTAGCAGGACATAGTGGTGGTACGTGTCTGTAGTCCTAGCTACTCAGGAAGCTGAGGTGGGAGGATCACTTGAGCCCAGGAGATCAAGGCTGCATTGAGCCATACCATGTCACTGCACTCCAGCCTGGGTGACAAAGCAAGATTCTGTCTCGAAAAAATAAATAAAAATAAAGGGGAGGCAGACAGGGGCCTTGGAGATAATTCATCTTGCAGAAGGTTACAGCTGTTAGCTGCAGTCTGAATGCATTATTAGGACTTCCTGTCCCTCTCCACACTATACCTATTGTTTTCACAGGGTGTCTCTCCTTTATCTCCAGAGGCAGTTCACTGGATTATCACTGGGATCAAGGGATCAGAAGGAATAAGGGGTTATAGTAGGAACCAAAGGAAGTAGTTAGAAACTAATTGTGGTTTTCTCAGCAGGATTCAGGCTTTTCTCAGCAGGATCCAGGCTTTTAAACTTTTTAACTTCTAAACTTTTCTCTAGAGTAATTGAAACTAACAGTATTTTAGTGCTGAAATATTTGCAATGCTTAGAAAAATCTCAAACAAATTTCATGTCTCTCATGTTATAAAACGGCATTTGAACTCAAGACTGTAGAAGAGCTGTAACTTGAAGACGAATCCATTTTTGGCATTTTGAAATATCATTTGATCACTGCAGGCTAATTGCTGCTGTTCCTAATCCACCAGGTTGACATTTAATGAATGTTCATGATGAATCCGTTCGTTCGTTAGTTGAACCCTGTAATTTTCTTGCTTCGTTTTCAATTTACAATATTTGTAATACAGATGCCATGCATGATTCCCTAGGAAAGGTCAATATACTATTTTATTAACCATAAGACTTTCTGGTCTTCTGGGTGTATGTTTGTCAGGGAATAGACTATTCTGTTAGGATTTCAAATGTTAGGTTGTACAGATTGGTTATCTTTACTGTATTTCCTGCTGAAATTTCTACGTGTAGACATTTAGAAAATTGGGATAATAACAACTACCATTTTTTATTATTCTTTCAGGAAAGAGAAACTCAATCGTGTGTGGGGACTGGGTATGTAACATGAATGCGTGAACGGGGAATGGATACAAGACCAAAAGAGACAGGTGGATATTATGGCAGACTGGAGCTCATGTGCCCTCCCTTACCACCTATACTGTTTTGAAAACAATTTAATCATTATGCTAGGCAAGCACAACACACTTTGGGCTGATTTACTCAACTTTGTTTATTGCACACTTCCACATACATTTGATCTTCAAAACACAATATAGGGAAAATATAATTAGACCCTTTTTTCAGATGAGGAAACTGGGTTTTAGAGAAGTTAAGGTCTTTTAGACCGTACTCTGATGCTTATAAAACTAAACTAAGGAAAGAAAAATCATGTGATGACTGCAGTTCTTTTCAGCACTGAAAGAACATCAAGCTGGAAGTTAAGTGGTTTACATTTCAGGCTCAGCTTGCCCTTAGCAAAATGGCTTTAAGCTGACGTCTAAATGTTTTGGTTCTCATTCTGGTGCATTTATGATTTTGTGACCACTAAGGAATCTTCCATGCTGGATTCTAGGAGTCATTTTACAGGTAACATTTATCAAATGTATACTAGTAAATTGACCCAGACTGCAAGGATGGGTTATAACTTAAGCAATCCATTTAACCCCCCAAGGAAGGAAAGAAGTTCAACTCCTGCTGTCTTCGTTGGTCTTTATGCATAAGGAAGGGCAGGGCATGTAACCATCCTGCTCTTCATTCTCCTTATCTGCAAAATAAACGAGGTTGAATAACTTGATGGTTTTTAAGATCCCTTCTAGGTGTGATATACCATTAATATATGTGACTTAATTAAAATAAGTCTTTTGGGGCTGAATCGTATTGGTACGATATGTCAAAATTGAGATGATGCCATGAGAAATAAGATCTGAACCCAGGCAAAACCCAGCAATATTTTCACTGAGAAAAAGCAATTAGGCAGGGAGAAATAACCTGGGAGCACTACAGTGACCTAGAAAAAGCAGAGTTTTGGTAGCCGATGTTGCTGGATTAAAATCCCAGCTGTACTTGCCACCTGATAGCCATCTCACTTTGAGCAAGTATTTAATCTCTCTGAACTTCATTTCCCCCTCTGATAGAAGAGATAATATGACTCACCTGATCAGATGGTTTTAAGAATTTAATACTATGGCTCATAGAAGGTATTCAATAAGCACTAGTTCCCTTTCTCCTACAGACATAAGTGCTGATATGAGTATAGATAAGATTTTAAACCAATAGTTCTTTCTTTTTGAGTTCTTGGGTGATTACACTTGAGTAGTTCCTGCTTGGATATACTCTTAAAACTTGGCTTACTTGGTCCTGGACACCATAACCCCCAGAGTCTTATTTATTCATTCTTCTAGTCAAAGATATGGGCACGTACATGTGTTCTATTTGTATATAAATACACATTTGTACATGCATACACACACACACATATATATATTTTATATATATATATATATAGAGAGAGAGAGAGAGATTTAACATGATGAATTGGCTTACATGATTATGGAGCATGAAGTCCCATGACCTTCTGCCTGCAAGGTAGAAACCTAGGAAAGCTGGTGGTATAATTCCAGTCCAAGTCTGAACGCTTGAGAACCAGGGGTGCTGATAGTGTAAATTGCAGGCCACGGGCAGGAGAAGAGCAATATCTGAGCTCAGTAGGCAGGCAGGAAGCAAAAGGAATGAATTCCTCTTCCTCTTTCTTTTGTTCTGCTCAGGCCTTCGGTGGATTGAATGATGCCAACTGCATAGTTTGGGGGCAGTGTACCTTGCTGAGTCCACTGATTGCAATGCTGATCTCAGCTGGAAACACCCTTACAACACATTCAGAAATAATGTTTAAGCTTTGCACTCCTTGGCCCAGTCAAATTAACATATAAAATTAATAATCCCAAATGTATAAAGCAAACAAGTTATGGTGAAAATACAGCTGGTTTTCGATGGGAACTGGAAGGAAACTCAACGAGGAGTGGTCAGCCTCTCAAATGGCAGGATTACATTGCATAATTTGTGCTACCACCCCATGTGGTGGCTCTGCTGAAGTGGATATTCTGATATGGACAGGAGGCACGGAGATACTGGGTAGAAGGGCAGTCCCTGGTGAGGGCCACACCCTCAAGCCTGTACCCATGGCCCAAAGTGAGAACATGTCTTCCTGTTTTCCCACCCAAATGTTGCCTTTTCCAGAACCACCCTGGCCCACTCTGCCCCCGCATCCTGTACCCGTAAAAACCCCAAACCTCACTGGCAGAGCAGAGAGGCATGGCAGACAGAGGAGAGAAGAGGTGTCTGAATATTGAGAGGTGAAGAACCAGCTGGACATCGGAGACTACAGTCAGAGAGGATGTGGGCTGGGGATGGTTAGAAAGGAGTTTGGCACCCACACTCCAGGGGAAGACCACCCTCGTCCTCCATCCCCTTTCCAGTCCCTGCTTCCTGCTGGGAGCCACTTTCATTGGCAATGAAAGCCTCCACATTCACCACCCTCCAGTTTGTTTGTGTTACCTCATTCCTCCTGGATGCTGGACAAGGACCCAGGTGCGGGTACAAGACGCTGTCAGACTGACCCTCCACTGAGTTGTTTAACACTTAAGCTGTCCATGGACAGCAAAGCTAAAAGAGCACACTGTAACACATACCTTCTGGGGCTCCAGGGGCCACAGGCAACCCCTAGATACTACAGCGGTTCTGCACAGAGTTCTGCTCCTGCTAGCTGCCCAGAAGTGCTTGTCCCAGCCTCTGCATCTGATTACCTGCATGCTCCCCCTCCCTCAAGGGGTTAAGATCTGTGGGCTGAGTAAGCAAGCTACCCCTTCACAAGTCCTATGAAAGGATCAAGGGAATTACCCCATTTCAATTTGAGTTTAGACTGAAAGACAAGAAAGTGATTCCCACCCCTCACCACCACCTCCTGATTACCTGAAATAATGATGAACAGTATTGGTAATTATCAAAACCCATATCTGTCATTTGAAAAGTCATTATCTTCTGGAAATTTTTTTTAAAAAGGTTCTGCTGGAGCCAAGAGTGACTCAGCTTCAAGAAAAAAATGTTTTGCTCATGATTTTCTGTATTTAAAAATTATTAGATCCATTTCTGTGAAGTGCAATTGAATTATATAGTGACCACCATCACAGATCAGGGAGAGCAGCTGTTCAGGAGAGTGAAATCTGATTGTCACTCTTGAGACCAAAAATAAAATATTAACCTTAAATGCAGTAAGTAACCTCAGTAATTTATTCAAATAGTTCTATTTTTTATTTCAACTATTGTTTCTTGGCACTCATTCATGCAAAAACTGGGTTAGAAATTGGTATTGTTGATTCATGCTATGAACATATAGTTTGATCTTGATAGTTAAGAGGAATAACAAAAACTTGAAGGTATTTTAAGAAAATCGGCCCGGCGCGGTGGTTCACGACTGTAATCCTAGCACTTTGGGAGGCAGAGGCGAGTGGATCACAAGGTCAGGAGATTGAGACCATCCTGGCTAACACAGGGAAACCTATCTTTACTAAAAATACAAAAAATTAGCCAGGCGTGGTGGCAGGTGCCTGTCTTCCCAGCTACTCAGGAGGCTGAGGCAGGAGAATGCTGTGAACCTGGGAGGCGAAGCTTGCAGTGAGCGGAGATTGTGCCACTGCACTCCAGCCGGGGTGACAGCACGAGACTCCATCTCAAAAAAAAAAAAAAAAAATCAGCTATTTGATTTGTTATGTAAATTATTGCAAAGATTATTTTAAAAGGCATCTGGGCCGGGCATCATGGCTCATACCTGTAAACCTAGCACTTTAGGAGGCCGAGGTGGGCAGATCACCTGAGGTCAGGAGTTCAAGACCAGCCTGGCCAATATGGGGAAACCTTGTCTCTATTAAAAATACAAAAATAGCCAGGCGTGGTGGCGGGCACCTGTAGTCCCAGCTACTTGGGAGGCTGAGGCAGGAGAATTGCTTGAGCCCAGGAGGTGGAGGTTGCAGTGAGCCAAGATTGTGCCACCACCGCACACCATCCTGGGCAACAGAGCAAGACTCCGTCTCAAAAATAAATAAATAAAATAAAATAAATATAAAAGGCATCTGACAAAAATTAGTTTACCACTTAAGGAGTAAACCAAGGAGATACACAGTGATCATTACATACCGGAATTATTGCTATAAAAGCCATAGTGTTTATTTCGTCAATGTCTGAACTTTTTATGAGGTAATAATAGAGAAAGAAGAATCCTGTAATGATTGAATTGCATTTTCTGGAATTGGATTCCCTGCATTCAGATTTAGTCTAGGTCACTTACCAGCCATTTAACCACAGGCACGTTATTTAACTTCTCTGAGTCTTTTTCATCATCTGTAAAATGGGGATGCAATAGCACACTTGGTTGGTTCATTAGGTTAGCTCATGCACAAGTGTACTTATCACACAGTCCTGCAATATTGTTTTGTGGGTTTTTGTTTTTTTTTTCTGAGGCAGGGTCTTGCTCTGTTAACCAGGCTGGAGTGCAGTGGTGTGATCTTGCCTCACTGCAACCTCCGCCTCCTGGGTTCAAGTGATTCTCCTGCCTCTGCTTCCTGAACAGCTGTGATTACAGGCATCCGCCACCACACCTGGCTAAATTTTATTTTATTTTTGAGGCGGAATCTCGCTCTGTCGCCCAGGCTGGAGTGCAGTGGCGCGATCTCGGCTCACTGCAAGCTCCGCCTCCCGGGTTCACGCCATTCTCCTGCCTCAGCCTCCCGAGTAGCTTGGACTACAGGCACCTGCCACCACGCCCATCTAATTTTTTTGTATTTTTAGTAGAGACAAGGTTTCACCATGTTGGCCAGGCTGGTTTCAAACTCCTGACCTCAAATGATCTGCCCACCTCAGTCTCCCAAAGTGCTGGGATTACTGTGCCCGGCCTATAGTATTATTAATAATATATAATATAATAATAAGAGTAACAACTATATACCGTCAAGTCATCACCATAACAGAAATAGCTAATGTGTATTGGGTACTTACGATGTACCAGGCATAGTTCTAAGCATTAATTTCAAGTGGGCATTTGGGAAGAGAGAAGTAATTGAGGCACACAAGGGAAATGGATTTTTGAAATGCGAATTGTCTTCTGTGTACTGTGGCCTTCCATTTTGCAGACACCCACTCATTTCACTGTGTGATATAATTTGGAATTATTTAACCCAGTGGAATATAAGCTGATAGAACATGTATTACCTCATACTATCATGATGAAATAGAATTTGGAGATAGAAATAATTGATCTCTCAAATGACACAGCTGCCCATTCACAACATTCTTACTGAATTGAGATGTTCAAAAGCAAACTTTTAAAAATACATATGAAAGAAGGATCTACGATCTGATAATTTTTAAATACTATTATTTGGCTAATTATTCTCCACAATCTTTGGAAAAATATACTGTCTTGTTAAATTCTTTTCCAATTAAATTGTAATCCCATAAAGACTCCTATTCTAAAGGTCAAATTGAAAAGCATTTATCCTCAGAGGCTCTAAAAAAATAGTCATTAGAATGCCAACCCTTAAATGGAAACACAATTAAGCTCAATAGCTGAATAGCTTTTGTTAGAATCACCCAATGCCCCTAGCCAGCCCTGCAACCCTGCTAGCATCCCAGGGCCTGCAGGAGAGGATAACCTCTGTATTTGTTGTCAGAAATGACAAGAAAAATTTTCTTTTTAAAAGATATAACACTCAAAGACTTTGGTCTCTACCTACATGAGCATATCGATCTTCTAAGAAATAGAAAAAACGTTCTGATTCTATCTGTTCTTTTTTTTTTTTCTCCTGATGCTTTTAAGGATTCCCCTTTATTTTATTTTCTCTTTATGCCTTTGAGGATTTCCTCTACTACATAATCAGGTGGATCTTTACCATGTAGATGCTGCATTCATTTAGTCTTAATGAAATGAACTCGGAAGCCCTAGGAATTTGCCTGTCCGTTCAAGATAAGCATAGTAAATTAGATACTGGTCTCTAGAACCAGATTGTGGAGGTTGAAATTTTGACTTCTTCTATTACCTCTGCGTCTCTGGGAAGGTCCTTTACTCTGAATCTGTTTTCTCATCTGTAAAACAGTAATTCCTAATCCATGGGGCACTTGCAAGAATTGAAGATATGACACATGTAAAGTGTGGAATTATGTTTAGTTATTATTATGCACCCTCATTATTAGGAAATTGCCATGCCTGAGAAGGCTTAGCCCTGACCTAGTTGCCAAAGTGGATGCAACTCAGATTTCTTTTTTTCTTTTGAGACAATGTCTTGCTCTGTTGCCCAGGCTGGAGTGCAGTGGCATGATCTCAGCTCACTGCAACCTCCGCCTCCGGGGTTCAAGCGATTCTTCTGTCTCGGCTTCCTGAGTAGCTAGGATTACAGGCTTGCTCCACCATGCCCAGTGAATTTTTGTATTTTTAGTAGATGGAATTTCACCATGTTGGCCAGGCTGGTCTGAAACTCCTGACCTCAAGTGATCCACCTGCCTTGACCTCCCAAAGTGCTGTGATTGCAGGCGTGAGCCATCATGCCTGGACTCGAATTTATTTTGGTAGAAAATAGAGGGTAACCCAAAGAACAATGTAGAGATTTTTTTTTTTTTAAAGAATAAAAGAAGCTAAATTAGAGGAGACTTGGAAAAGTATATATCTGATTGCAAGATTAAGGGTAAAGTTTTCCATTGTTTGGAACTGGCCCTTAATTCTGGTTACAATAGACTAGAAAAAATGCTTATGGTGTTTAGCCATTTAGTAGAGTATCCAAGTAAGGTAGCTCTTCCTTTGAGAAGGTACAATTAATAATAATGATGATTATAATAATAGCAGCAATTGCCATTTAGTGCTTTGCATTTACCACATGCCAGGTTACACGATTTGCAAGCATAATTTCACTTCTTATTTAGGGGAAAAATTATTATCTCTTTTTAAAATGAGAAAACCAAGATGAAGTCAAGGAAAGTAATTTAGATGGAGTCACACCGTTAAGTGGTGACGTTAGAATTCAAACCTGAGTTCGTTAGATCTTCATCTTCTGAGTGCTACTGCCTCACCTGGACCAGGTTCCATCTTCTGTATTTGGGGCCATGTAAAGGGATTAGTTGTGGTGAAGTGAACTGGAGAGAGAAAGGCATTGAGCCATAGTGGATCTCAAGAGATACACTGGGCCTGCTTGCTGCCTTCCATCAAGTAAATGACCCAGCCATCTAGGACAGATGCTTGCTATTTTTTCTGAAAGATCTTCAGGGATAGTCGTTTCACACGCTCCTCAGAAGGGAAAGGAGCAGAATCGGTCAAGCACAGCAAAGTAAGGGCCTAAGTAGGCAGATGTGCTTGATGTGACTGGGACCCCCAGCTGACAAGCTTGCTGTGTAATGTTCTGCTTGAGAACCTTCTATTTAACATGCCAGGCAAATCAGCCACCAAGTCCTAAGTCCAGGAAAATCACTTTATTTTCTGTGAGTGTTGCATGAATTTATCCAACTGCTTTGGTTGTAGCAGGGCAAGTTTGATGTCTGTCATAGACCTATCCACCTTCTGTAAAAGCAGTTCAGAGGATGACCAATGAGCTATCTTTTTCTGCCATCCATAACTTGTGCATTTTCTTGACTTGATTCTGTTACAAGGAAAATGATCTTATTTTTATGCAAATCCTGCGCATAAAATAGATAAGTATTTGATGACAATCAGCATCTTCCATCACCATTTTGCAGACCTAACAGATATTATTACTTTTGTTTAGATAAGATTCAAATGAGCTTGGATTTGGTTGCTTATTTAATACTTGTATTCTCTGCTAGCCTGTAAACTCTGTGTCACAAGAGAAATTACAGTGTTTTAAACATAGTATGCATTGAAGGATGAAGACAACAAAGGCAGACCAAGGTTTGAGTCAGCAACATTTCAGTTTCCACATTTTGACCTCTCTGAGATTATTAAAATGAGTTTTATCATGTAACTCACAGGATTACTGTAAGGAGTTTTGCAAATAATGGTGGTGGTGTTATTTTTATTTTTTAGTTCAGAAATCACTTTTTAAAGATGAGGAAACTGACTGGGCATGGTGGCTCGCACCTGTAATCCCAGGACTTTGGGAAGCCAAGATGAGCTGATCACTTGAGCCCAGGAGTTCCAGACTAGCCTGTGCAACATGGCGAAACCCTGTTTCTACAAAAAATACAAAAAAAAAAAAAAATGCTGAGCATGGTGGCATGTGCCTCTAGTCCCAGCTACTCAGGAGGCTGAAGGGGCAGGATCATCAGCCCAGGAGGTCGAGGCTGCAGTGACCTGTGATTGTGCCACTGCACTCCAACCTGGGTGATGGAGTGAGATCCTGTCTCAAAAAAAAAAAAAAGATTTAGAAACTGAGGTCTATACACACGTAGTAAGAGTTCACCAAGGTCATGGACAAGAAGAATACAAACCTGATGTATTAGTTTCCTCAGCTATTATAATAAATTGCCCTACATTTGGTGGCTTGAATCAAAAGAAATGTGTTCTTTTACAGTTCTGGAGGCTAGATGCCCAAAACTTAATAGGAATACACTGCCTCTAGGGGCCTTAGGGAAGAATCTTTGCATCTTCCACCCCTGATGGCTGCCCTTGCATTCCTGAGCTTGTGGCTACATCTTCCCAATTTCTGCCTCTGTCCTCATATTGCCTTCTCCTCTGTCTGTCTGTCTGTCTGTCTAATCTCCCTCTGCCTTACTCTTAGAAACCCTTGTCATCGGATTTAGGGCCCACCTAGATAATCCAGGATGATCTCCTTATCTCAAGATCCTTACCTTCCTATGAGATGGGTTGATAGGTGCAGCAAGTCACCATGGCATACGTTTGCCTATGTAACAAACCTGCACATCCTACACATGTACCCCTGAACTTAAAATAAATAAGTGAAATTTTAAAATCCTTACCTTATTTATATCTGCCTAGGTCCCTTTTCCTAATTAAAGTCACACTCATGCATCCCAGCATTTAAGACATGGACATATCTTTTGGGGGACCCTTATTTAGCCCATATTTTTACACTATATTTTCCTGACAAGGATTCTAATTTGGATGTTTTTACAATGATAAGTGTTATACTGTCTGAATCAAATAACAGGAATTCCCACTACACAACAATCTTGGTGATAATGGCTTAATATGTAATCTTTATTTCACAGATGAATCCCTTCAAGATCCATGATCCTCCTAGTTTGACAGAAGTAACATTAATTTGCTTGAATATTAATGCTACTCTTAGTTTTGAGTGAGATGTTTTTAAAATATCTAAAACTGATTGGTACACACATCTTTTCATTTGATGCTGAATATGTGCTAATTCTGGCTGTGAGCTTCCTAAGCAAGAATGGTAAAAGCCAATTGAATTAACACATGCACTCGGATTTTTGATAGCATTATTCCACTGAATGTGGAAGTCCTTCAGGAAGAATCAGCTACAGAAACCGTCTTGCTAAGAGACACCTGTCAAAACCAATTCCATTCACTTAGCACTCACTTCTAATATTGAAGTGTTTTGTTATAACTTCAGTATCTTCCCACCCTTGTGAGAGAGAATAGGGTGAGAGAAATCCTTAGTTTAGGCTGTTTTAAAATGGGTATAGTAATAAATACCTCAAATTTTATATAAGATATATTTATACTTCGTGTTTTCAAAATATACATTCTCAAATACCAGTGTTTATGGGAACATTCCTCTGATGAGTGAAGATTTGCAAAGCAGAGCTTAGCTTTCATAAAAGATAGGGACATCTCTGTCACACCACCAATGACCTGAGACACGTAACCTCCTTGGGGAAGTATTATTGTTTTCATTATGGTTGCTGAGGAGCTGCAAGTTCAGTTGCTGAATTATTTCCACATTATAGGCAATGAAATGAAGAAAGCTAACCTTGTATAAAATGCTCAAAACAGGAAGACAGAGTTCAAATGAAACAAAAATTAACAATTAGCTTCATTCTAAATAGAAACGGGTTTTCTTGCTGGAAACAAAGGTCACACTTCTCACTCTCAATTCCTATCACGCTTCTGCTTGTTTCTCCAAAGCTATATGAAGACTTGGTTGATCATCTTATCTATTCATCTAGTCTATTAATCTTTTTTATTAACCTGTAAGACCTTGTCAGATGAGGTCCAAAAACAAGTTTTAAGACCTTGCTATTACTACTAGTAATGTTTCTCCATTTCTAGATTTTACTCACAACCATTTGGTTTATTTCCATCTGTAACGGAACAAATCCAGTAACTTTGAGTTTTACTGGATTTTTGTCCCTTAATTATCGATGATTGCCTTCATGGAATATGACATGATATTGGTTTAATGAAAGCATCGAAGCTGTCAAGAACCTCAGTGATTTTTCTTTTCAGTTCTTAATCACTACTATTTGAGGGATGTTTTGGTAGTATCATTTCTTAATTGCATTTTCCAAAAATCATTTGTTTCAACAGCCACATTTCCAGAACTTTGCAGTCACCTCACTGCTGCTACCAGTACCGTATTACCTTATTCCATGCTATCTAGGAAAAATAACAGAAAAGGTAACCCTTTCTTGCCTTAATTACAGTTACCGACTACACAATAAGGAGCAGAAAACAAAATCATGTGGAACTTCAGATTCTGAGACATTAAAAAAAAAAGGGCCCACATAGCATTCAGGTAGTAACCCATTCCTATGAATGAATCTTCAAGAATGAATCACTCAAATTCCTGTCTGAGAAAAATGACCAACTACTGCCTGCCACTTTGCTAGTAGGCTATGATTAGTTGGAAATACCAAATAAAAACATGTACTGCCATGCATATTTTTGTTGGTGGTGACGTTTGTAGCATAAAGTTTACAGCATACAGAAATTTAACATGTTTCAAATTCACCATATCTGTTAGGCATGTTTTCCTGTTCATTTATCTCTTTTAATAGTTTGGAACAAATAATGAAAACCATGTGCCATGTTTTACAGATTCTGAGCCACAAAGATAATTAAATCATCAAAGAAATGTTTCTACATCTGCAAAAAATGTCTGGTGCCCGATCCATCAGTAGAAAAAGACTTACAGGCAAGAAGCTCTGCTGCAGCAGTTCTAAGGGTATGCTTAGGAAGGACACTGATTCTCAGAGAGAGTAACAATTAACAGTTCACATCTTTGTTTTCTAAAAGACTTCTGGGAATCTTTGATGCTGTAATGTATGTTGTGTAGTCCCAAAAAGGAGATACAATACATAGTAACTCCCAGTCTCTTGATAATGAATCCCTTTTTTGTTCATGGAAAATCACTGTTTTAGAACAAACTTTGCAATAACTGTTAGCATAGTGTAAAATGGTGGAATGGAAGAAGATTGAAAATACCTTCTTCCATTGGGTTCTGACCCTGGCTCTACCTCAAATAGGGCATGTTCAGCATATCACTTGACAGCTCAAGGCTTCAACTTCCTTTAGAGATAGAAATAAGTCATCTCTTGAGTCCTTTGAAAACTTACATCTTCAATTCTGTTTAGGCTGCTGTAAGCTGCCATTGACTGTGAGCTTACAAACAAAGGAAACATATTTCTTACAGTTATGGAGCCTGGAAAGTACTAAATCAAGACGCAAGCAGATTCAATGCCTGGTTAGGGCCTACTTCCAGGTTCACAGACTGCTTTCTTGTCACTGTGCCCTCACATGGCGGAAGGGGTAAGGGGGCTCTGTGGGGTCTATTAAGGGGACTGATCCCATTTATGGTAGCCCCATGCTCATGATCTAATCACTTACCAATG
The DNA here is from genome assembly GCF_001698545.2 of Rhinopithecus bieti. NCBI lineage: Eukaryota > Metazoa > Chordata > Mammalia > Primates > Cercopithecidae > Rhinopithecus > Rhinopithecus bieti. The sequence continues at coordinate 357,307 of NW_016807406.1, read as the reverse complement.
GCCCTACTTCCAAATGCACTTTGGGATTAGGATTTTAACAGAGAACTTGAGGGGTGGGGAGGGGACAAACATTAATTGCATAACACTTTAAAATACCATAATTCTCTGTCCATGGTTAAGAAGATTCCTGTGTAATATACATATTTCCATTCTGTAAGTTTTATTATGGTCTGCTAGTTTTAGTAAGAGTTATCAAGCCCACTGGAATATTTAAATGATTAAATAACCTGAAAAAAATTACTGTTTTTAAAGTATCATAGTCATGAGCAAATAATCTAAATTAGACAGATTAAATACTAAAATTGGACCCGACAGGCTGACACTGATCTTGAAAGGCTCTGACCTTTTCCTGGTGGCATTAGTTCAAACATCCATCCCCTTCTCTCTAGGGTCTGGTGCAAAGTGACATCATCTATGTCCATTGTTTTTCCATTCTCATCTGACATTCTTCTTTCTTCTCTCCAAAAAACGTGGAAAGGAACTTGTGTAACTGGGATTTGGTGTGCTCCCAATACCTTTTTCTCACAACTCCAGTGACATTCCCACAGAGGAAGGGACTCTCCATAATCTATTCTGTTAAATGGTGAGAAGCATCATTTTTTAGTCCTAGCAGTCTTATATTAGAGTAACAAATGGGTATCTTTTTTTTTTTTTTTTTTTTCTGAGATGGAGTCTCTCTCTGTTGCCCAGGCTGGAGTGCAGTGGTGCAATCTGGGCTCACTGCAAACTCCGCCTATGGGGTTCACACCATTCTCCTGCCTCAGCCTCCCAAGTAGCTGAGACAACAGGCACCTGCCACCATGCCCGGCTAATTTTTTGTATTTTTAGTACAGACAGGGTTTCACCATGTTAGCCAGGATGGTCTCCATCTCCTGACCTCGTGATCCACCTCGATCTCCTGACCTCGTGATCCACCCACTTCGGCCTCCCAAAGTGCTGGTATTACAGGCATGAGCCACCGCACCAGGCCACAAGTGGGTATCTTTTGATTCAAATTTGTCTTGTATCCAAAATAGATACATGTGATCAGTGTAAAAAGAAAAATATATAACATATGATTATGAGTAATCTTTTACACCTAATGTTTATGTGTTCATGATTGCAGAAAGTATAAATAACTCTTTCTTAGACTTTTAGTTTATTAATCTCAGAAATATCTGAAGAAAAGGACAGGATTTTTTATTCTCACTAGAGAATTGTTGATTGGGACTTTCTGGACCCATAAGATGTAAAGGTTAAGATTGTCTTTGTTGTTTTCTTTTAAATTAAATCCAAGTGCATCTTAATTAGGTTAAATACTTGGTTTTGGACCAAAAATAGGGACTTGAACAAGCTACACTGTAACTTATACCAACTGAAGTTGGTAGCTTTTACCTTCTTTCATCATTGCAGTTCTTACTAAAATTGAATTATTGGGAGATGTTTCTTAAAGGATTATATTTGAAGGTTTTCTGGAAACCAAAGTGTGAAAATTTGAAGCACTCATCAGTATGGCATGACATGTATTTGAAGTTTTTTAAAGGCAAGCAAGCAGAATCTTTTGGCATACCCTAATCTAAAAATATCGCTTGATTAAATTCACTTTTCAATATTCCTTTTAATTCTATAGTATAGTTTTAATGTGCCCTTATTTCTCTGAGAAAAAAATGAAAAGCTAGAATCTAAAATAAAACCCGTACTTAATACACAAGCTAAATATACTCCCAGATTTTCTCACTGCTACATTAATTCAATGAAATCTAATTTAGGCTAGTACCACTGTTCTGAATAAAGATGAATACGCATTACCAGTTCACATTGTGTTTTAGCATTTTTCTTTGAGACTTATCAGAAGAAATGTTAATTGCTTAAGTCCTTATATAAGATCCGGTGTTCTTTAAAATTTTCTTGAAGAGAGATTAAGGGAAAGGTGACAACTAAGTTTGCATTTATTTTTAGCTTCATCCTATTCTACTGCTGTATTCCCAAAATAGTCATCCTGACTTTATAGCATTCCTTAAGAGTTAAGTTTCCAAAACCCAGATACTATGATGTTGCTCAATACCCCACCCCTACTTCATACTCAGATTCCTACAATAGCCCTTGTTGCTTATGAGAGTATTCCCAAACTGGTGAATTCTGCTTCTGCCCAATGTTTTGTTATTGTTGTTGTTTCCATAGAGATAGGGTCTTGCTCTGTCACCCAGGCTAGAGGGCAGGGACGTGATCAAAGCTCACTGCAGCCTACAACTCTTGGGCTCAAGTGATCCTCCTGCCTCAGCCTCCTAGGTAGTTAGAACTATAGGTGTGCACCACCATGCCCAACTAATTTTTTTAATTTTTTGTAAAGTCGGGGTGTCACTATGTTGTTCAGGCTGGTCTTGAATTCCAGACCTCAAGCTATCCTCCTGCCTCAGCCTCCCAAAACACTGGGATTACAGGCGTGAACCACCACTCCCAGCCCAGAATGTTAATTTAAAAAGCTACACTGGGAGTGGTGGCTTACGCTTGTAATCCCAACACTTTGGGAGGCCAAGCCGGGTAGATTACCTAGGTCAGGAGTTTGAGACCAACCTGGTCAACATGATGAAATCCCGTCTCTACTAAAAATACAAAAATTAGCCAGGTGTGGTAGTGGGCACCTGTAATCCCAGCTATTCAGGAGGCTGAGGCAGTTGCATCTCTTAAACCTGGGAGGCGGAGGTTGCAGGGAGCTGAGAGCACGCCATTGCACTCCAGCCTGGGCAACAAGAGTGAAACTTCGCCTCAAAAAAAAAAAAAAGAGCTCCGAAGAGTTCAGTGCCCAAATGAAATGTTAGATTAAAGTTAAACAAGTCCCTTTACTGCAAAGTTTTTTTCTCCAGAATGAACTGAATCTCCAAGAGGTCAATATAGTTTTAATCTTTCACAACTTAATCATAAAATATTTTAAGGCATTCCTGTTTAGTAAGATTATTCTGTGGAAGAAAAGTAAAATCTAGGGTATTAACAATGTCTGTTACACTATGACCCTTACTCACATTTCTTGCTTCATGTCTTTTATTTTTGTGCAGACACCTTACTACTGTTTGATGACCACACTGAGTATTTTTTCTTGGTATAAATTTAGAAGGTAAAACTGCAATTTTGTTTCATGGATATATCCTGTAGTGGTGAAGTCTGGGATTGTAGTATAACCATCATCTAAATAATGTGCATTGTACCCATTAAGTATTTTTTTTTATCCCTCAAACCCTCCCACCCTCCCACTCTTCCAAGTCTCCAGTGTCTATTATTTCACACTCTATGTTGATATGTACACACATTTTAGCTCTCATTTGAGAACATGTGGTATTTGACTTTCTGCTTGTGGGTTATTTCTCTTAAGATAATGGCCTCCAGTTCCATCGATGTTGCTACAAAAGACAAGATTTTATTCTTTTTTTATGACTGAGTAATATTCCAGTGTGTGTGTGTGTGTGTATGTTTATATAGTGTGTATATATACATACACACTATATACACACACACATATATCTATCTATCTCTGTCTATCTATCTATTTATCTATCTCCCATTTTCTTTATCCAATCATCTGTTGATAGACTTTTAGGTTGATTCCTTATCTTAGCTATTATGAATAGGGCTGCTCTAAATATGTGAATGCAAGTATCTTTTTCTTTTTTCTTTTTCTTTTTTTTTTTGAGACAGGGTCTCACTCTGTCACCCAGGGTGGAGTACAGTGGTGTGATCTCAGCTCCCTGCAACCTCTGCCTGCTGCACTCGAGTGATCTTCCCACCTCAACCTCCCAAGTAGCTAGGACCACAGGCATGCACCAAAACACTCGGCTGTTTTTTGTATTTTTAGTAGAGATGGGGCCCTGCCATGTTGTCCAGACTGGTCTCAAACTCCTGAGCTCAAGTACTGCACCCACCTCAACCTCCCAAAGTGCTGGGATTACAAGTGTTAGCCACCACACTCACCTGGTATCTTTTTGATATAATGATTTCTTTTCCTTTGATTATATACCCAGTAGTGGGATTACTTGATCAAATGGTAGTTCTATTTTCAGTTCTTTGAGAAATCTCTATACTGTTTTCCATAGAATTGTACTAATTTACACTCCTACCAATGGTATATAGATGTTCCCTTTCTCTGCATCCTCCCCAACATATTATTTTTTGACTTTTTAATAGTAGTCATTCTGACTGGTTGTGAGATGACATCTCACTATAATTTTAACTTCTTTTCTCTGATGATTAGTGATGTTGAACTTTTTTTTCATATACTTATTGGTCATTTGTATGCCTTCTTTTAAAATATGTCTGTTTGTATCCTTTGCCTTTTATTAGGGTTATATAGGTTTTTGTTGTTGTTGTTGGGTTAAGCTCCTTGAAGATTCTGGATATTAGTTCCTTGTTGGGTGCATAGTTTGCAGGATTTCCTTCTATTCTTCAGATTGTCTGTTCATTCTGCTGATTATTTCTTTGGCTGTGCAGAAGCTTTTAAATTAAGTTTCATGTGTCTATTTTGGTTTTTGTTGCATTTGCTTTTGAGATCTTAGTCATGAATTGTTTGCATAGGCCAATGTCTGCAAGAGTTTTCCTAGGTTTTCTTCTAGTGTTTTTATAGTTTCAGGTCTTTTTTTTTTTCTTTGAGATGGAGTCTCGCTCTGTCGGCCAGGCTGGCACAATCTTGGCTCACTGCAACCTCTGCCTCCCGGGTTCAAGCGATTCTCCTCCCTCAGCCTCCCAAGCAAACAGCTGGGACTATAGGCACCTGCCACCATGCCAGGCTAATTTTTGTATTTTTCAGTAGAGACAGGGTTTCGCCATGTTTGCCAGGCTGGCCTCAAACTTCTATAGTTTCAGGTCATAACTTTTTCATGTGTAATTTCTAGAAAAAATTTAAGTTTTAATTTTTATGGGTACATAGTAGGTAATATTAAGCCTTTAATATAACTTGAGTTTATTTTTGTATGTGGTGAGAGATAGGCGTCCAATTTCATTCTCTTGCATATGACAATCCAATTTTCCCAGCACCATTTACTTAATAGGTTATCCTTTCCCCAGTGTATATTTTTGTCAGTTTTGTCAAACCTCAGTTGGCTGTAGGTATGTGGCTTTATTTCTGGGTTATCTATTCTAGTCTCTTGATCTATGTGTCTATTTTTATACCAGTACCATGCTGTTTTGGCTACTGATAGCCTTGTAGTAGAATTTGAAGTTGGGTAATGTGATGCCTCCTTTTTTTTTTTTTTTTTTTTTGCATAAGATTGCTTTGGCTATTCAGGTACCACAGGTTGCTTTATTGGTTCCACATTAATTTTAAGATTTAGAAAAATTCTGTGAGCAATGACATTGGTATTTTGATAGGAATTGTATTGAATCTGTAGATTGCTTTGGATACCACACTGCGTATTTTTAATGCTTTTGTCTTTGTGCATATTGTTCTTTACCCTGACATTCTATTTATTTCTTCTTTCTTCTCTTAAAATCTTAAATTTTTTCAGGTCTAGACTGCATGTTATGTAATTTCTTATTATTTTTATCCTGCAAGAAAATAATTTGCTTTCTCATTTGTAATCTCACAGCATTTTGTTTACATACCACTGAAGTTCTTATTATCTGTTTTGAATCTGGTAATTGTCCACATCTTCCTACAAGATGAGGAGTTCTTCAGGGGCAGGAGCTTTATCTTAATTCATTTTTGCATCTTTCATTTCTTAGTTCTCTGCCAGATATGTAATAAGCAATCATTCTAGTTGAAGAGAATCGAGTTGAATAACTACAAAACTATAAGTCAAACCATGTCACTCCTCTGTTCAGAAACCTGCAGTGGCTTCCATATTGACTCAGACTAGGAACTAAAGATCTTATAGAGGTCCCCTCTCTGTCCCAATACCTCCCTGACTCCATGTCTTAATTTGTATCTCCCCTATTCATTCTGTTCCAGCCAAACTGACTCTGTGATGTTCCTCAAAGATGTTCAGAATCCTGTCTTTAAGAGTCCTCTCTTCTACCTGAATGTTTTCCCCTAAATATTCCTCTGGCTAAACCCCTTGCCACTTTCAAGTCTCTACTCAAATGTCACCTACTTGCTGAAACTTACTCTGAGTCCATTTTTAAAAATTATGGCCTTCCTTCCTACTCCCAGCTTTCAATCCCTCTGATGCTACTGTTTTTCCTCTTACCACTGCATGACCTTCTAACACACTAACACACTATTTAACTTTTTGTCATGGTATTATTTTCCTGCCTCACCTGGTCAGATGTAAGCTCCACAAGGGCACTTCCACAAGGGCAGGAGTATTTGTCTGTTTTGTTCATTGTTGTGTTCCATGACCTTAGAGCAGATCTGGACTCTGCTTTATGAACATATGTTAAGAGAACTGAATGAATGAATCTGGTTTTTATCCCATTTTCTATTCAGTGAATTTGTGAAGTCTGTTTGTCACAGTACTTCCATATAGAACTTAGTAAGATCAGGGTAACTTTTGTTAGTTTTCATTATTGAAAAATTGTTCTCTGTACTTCAACTCACTCAAGCTGTGAAAGCAGTAAAACATTGCATCAATTAAAATATTCCAATTAACACAAATCAAGAGGAGCAATATTAATAACACAGCTGAACCAGGTTGTTGAATCTTTATAGCCTCACATATCACTGTAGGCACAGTATGTCAATTTCATAAGATAATTTTTCCCTATTATGAATCTTAGCAAAATAATGAAGATGTTCTTTGGAGAAAAATAAAGCATTATTAAAACATGGGTCCCTGTTTTAAAATAGCATGCTTCTGCTCTTCAATCCAATATAGCATTGCTTGTATCATTGTCATGATGAAGAATAAAATTTCATGGCATATCCAACTCTGTCAGGCACTGAGGTAGGTTTTGGGAGCCTAGGAAATATGAGATGTCATTTTTGCCCTCAAGGAGATTGTAGTCTCCCCTGAAAGTGTTTTTTATTCTGGTCCTAGACAATTTACTTATTAGAGGTTTAACTCCAAGCAAACCTCTTAACTTTTCGGAGTTTCAAATATCTTCTACAATTAAAGTTTATACTTAATGCCATCCGTGTCTGCTTACCGAGATGTTTTCATAATCAAATGAATTATTAGTAAAAATGTTGTAGTTTTCTCTATTTGCTAAAATAAGTACTCTAAAATATAAGGAAACATATCATTATTGGTCTGATTGCTGCTACTCTTATTATTACCACTACTTCTAATTTTGTTCTTGCCATTATTACCATTTTAAATTAGTATTGTTACTATCATTATCATCTTTTTCATAATCATTTTTATACCTGAAGCATGGGCTAAGACAATATATTTAACAGTAACATTTATCCAGTGCCCACCAAGTGCCCATCTCTGAAATTTATTGGTAACCCCCACATCAATACTTTTGGAGCCTTTATGGTCATTTGTGGACTTATGAAGAGCAGCAAAATATTTAAGTCACCCAACACTTATTTTCCCAGCTGAGGTTAAACAAAGTGACACTCTGCTTTCTTGTTTTAGCTCTAGGTGTATAAACAAGTGTGCTTTTTGCTGTCTATTTAGTGGCACGTTGTTTGCATTTTTGTGCTCTTTTGTTGGTGATTTCACTGTTTAAAATAGCCCAAGGAAATAGCACTGAGGTGCTGTCTAGTGTTCATAAGCACAAGAAAGTCGTGCCTTACAGAAAATATACGTGTCAGATGAGCTTCTTTCAGACTACGAATTCAATGTTAATGAGTCAGCATTATATATTAAATACCATGTCTTCAAATAGAAACAAGTAAAGCAAGGTTATGTATTGATTGGTTGATGAAAATGGTGTGACCAGAGACTTGCAGAAACCTAACCCTGTATTTCCCCTACGGTTTAGTAGTCACTAATTCAGTGCCTGGGGCAACTTTGCAGAGAACATAACTACTGCCAGCAATGCGAATTGACTGTAGACACCCAGCAGTATGGTGCTGTGGCTGAAAGCAATTGAAGACACAAATTGATTTAAATGACTTGACTTAAATGAGAACACAAAATTAAATACTTTTAGAAAAACAAATGTAGACGAATATCTTTATGACTTCAAGATAAAGACGAATTTCTTAAGTAAGAAATTATGAATGTTAGCCTTAAAGAAAAGACTGATGCATTCATAGGACTGTCATTTATCAAAGAATACCAGAGAATGAAAAAGACAGAGATATAGTAGGAGAAGACATTTATAAAAATGTAACAAATAGAGGTTCCCAAGTAAATAAAGAACTCCAATGAGTCAGTAAGAAAAATAAAAATCTTTTATATGACTGGGTAAATGATATGAACTGGCATTTTCAGAATGATGAAATGTGAATGGCCCATAAATATATGAAAAACCAGCTTGCAAATTAGAAATCATGAATTATCATTTCAGACACCAGATTGACATAAACTAAAATAATAAGTGTTGTTGAGGAACAACAGGAATTCTCATTTAGGGAGACAAGATTGAAATTGTCCCAACTATTTTAGAAAACAGATTGTATAAATACCTTGTAAACTTATAAATCTAAACTTGTATTTTATACTTTTAAATATGCATACTCTAAACCAAAGAAACTCTTGAAAATATGTGCAAGACACAGGCCTTTTATACCAGTTTAGTTTATAATAGCAAGTAAGTGGGAAAAGAACTATTGATGGACAGTGGAAATAATATATTAACTATATTAGCTGTGGAATTTTTTTTTTTTTTCTTTCTGACACAGTGGTGCGATCTTGGCTCACTGCAACCTCCGCCTCCTGGGTTCAAGTGATTCTCCTGCCTCAGGCTCTGGAGAAGCTGGGATTACTGGCGCCTGCCACCACGCTTGGCTAACTTTTTGTATTTTTCAGTAGAGACAGGGTTTCACCATGTTGGCCAGGTTGGTCTCGAACTCCTGACCTCAGGTGATCCACCTGCTTTGGCCTCCCAGAGTGCTGGGATTACAGGTGAGAGCCACTGAGCCTGGCAGTAAATTCTTATAAAGAACCATTACCACACAATGAAAATGAATGAACCACAGCTACAACCATTGAGACTAAGACTCAAAGGAATAATGTTGAGTAAAAATAGCAAGTATTAGAGGAATGCATAGTACAATTCCATTTTTATGAAGTACAAATTACTTTCAAGGCCAAACAATACATTATTTAGGGATATATATATTTGTGCATGTGTCTGCATACACACAGACATACACACACACACACACACACAAACGTACACACATATATGTGTGGTAAAACCATAAGGAAGAAACACATGACAAACAAAATAATCAGCAGTAGGGAAACAGTCAGGGAGGAATACGCAGAGGCTTCAACATTACTGGCAGTGCTTCATTTATTACACTGGGTATTCTTATAACTCTGCATAAACATTATTTGTTTTCTTTGTTTGCCTAATATGTCACACAATAAAACATTTAGAATGAGGAAAAACCATCAGTTTATCTGGAGAAAGACAACCTGGGTTAGCATTCTGGCATTATCATTTACTACCCATGTGTACTTGAACAATTTATTTTGCTGTTCAGGCATCAGTTTCCTTATCTATATAAAGGAATATAAAATTACCTACTTTATGGATTGTTCAGAGGATTCGATTTTATATATTGTTAATACGTGAAAAACACTTAGGATATGTGCCTAGCACATAGGAAGCACTCAGTAAATCTTAGCTCTAAATACTACTATTTTTACTGCAACCTGCAAGTGGCTGAATTAGCTAACATCCAACTAGGCAAGAAAGGTGTGAGCATTGCTCTTATCACTTAAGGACCAGGATACCTGAGATCTGTAATATCTTCACTAGCTCACCCAACCACACCCACATATTTTGAGCATGAGACAAGGTCTCTCTGTGTTACCCAGGCTGGTCGCAACCTCCTGGACTCAAGCAATCTTCCTGCCTCAGCCTCCGAAGTAGCTGGAATTATAGGCACACAACACCATGCCTGGCTATTTTAGGGACACTTAAAAATGTCTTTATCGGCCGGGCATGGTGGCTCACGCCTGTAATCCCAACACTTTGGGAGGCAGTGGCAGGCAGATCACCTGAGGTCAGGAGTTCAAGACCAGCCTGGCCAGCATGTTGAAACCCCGTCTCTACTGAAAATACAAAAAAATTAGCCGGGCTTGGTGGCGGGAGCTTGTAATCCCAGTTACTTGGAAGGCTGAGGCACAAGAATTGCTTGAACCCGGGAGGCGGAGGTTGCAGTGAGTAGAGACTGCACCATTGTACTCCAGCCTGTGCAACAAGAACAAAACTCTGTAAAAAAAAAAAAAAAAAAAAAAAAAAAAAAATCCTGCTAACAAGGTGAAACCCGATTTCTACTAAAAATATAAAAATTAGCCAGGCGCGGTGGCAGGCGCCTGTTGTCCCAGCAACTTGGGAGGCTGAGGCAGGAGAATGGCGTGAACCCGGGAGGCGGAGGTTGCAGTGAGCCGAGATGGAGCCACTGCACTCCAGCCTGGGCGACAGAGCGAGACTCAGTCTCAAAAAAGAGAAGAAAAAAAATCGTCAGTTGCTGCACTGTGTAGCATCCTGATCACTGTGGCTTCGTCTACGATCTTTAAAGAAGCCTGTGGAAATTCAAGTGCCACGTGAGGTTTGCAGCTGTAAAGTTTCTCGTACAGAAGAGCAATTGGAGTTGCGCTACAATTCAGTTGCCGAAAACTGCACTATTAAAGTTGCAAAGCAAAGACAAACTCAAAGAAATCAGAACAGAAAATGATCTCAGGAGCAATGTTGTGAAGATGGAAAGATGACAGGCCAGTGCTCTGACGGGGAAAATGAGAATGTAGTTGGATATTAGCTTGGCTCATATTTTTGAAAACCAGAGTATGAGTAGTCTCAATATTGATAAAGTCTGGCTTTGAGTAACTCTCTTGAACTCACTTGATGCCAAAGCTCTCATGAGAATTCAGTTGTGCCTTGTGGTGAGGTGAGGCTGTACCTTGGCACTGTCTGTGCACACTGACCTGCATTAAAAACAATGGGGACAGTAGGCCGGGTGTGGTGGCTCAAGCCTGTAATCCCAGCACTTTGGGAGGCCGAGGGGGGCAGATCACAAGGTCAGGAGACCGAGACCATTCTGCCCAACACGGTGAAACCCCGTCTCTACTAAAAATACAAAAAAAAATTAGCCGGGCGCGGTGGCAGGCGCCTGTAGTCCCAACTACTCGGGAGACTGAGGCAGGAGAATGGCGTGAACCCGGGAGGCGGAGCTTGCAGTGAGCGGAGATCGCGCCACTGCACTCCAGCCTGGGCGACAGCGCAAGATTCCGTCTCAAAAAAACAAACAAAAAAAACAAAAAAAAAAAAAAACAGTGGGGACAGTGAGCAGGGCCGAGGTGGAGATTGAGAGGAACCAGGTCGTGGATGCCAAAGGCGGGGAAATTGGCCAGGTTTTTATCCCAGAACTAAACCGAAAACTCAAGTCCCTTTATCCTCATTGTTCTGGGTCCGCAGTCTGTGAAGATGGAATGTTGATGGGGTGATCACCGCCAGCAAAAAGTAGACTGTTTTTTCTACTCTCATGGCACTTTCTAATACTCTACAGCATTTGCTCTACACACTTTTACAGGAATGCTCTACATACTTTCTTTATACCTTACAATAGAGCCACGGATGTGCCTATCATATCTGGATTGTAAACGTCTTGAGGTCAGGGACCATGTTGGTCTTCATATTCCTCACAACATCTTCCACACATGGCACCACAAGTAATATTGAAGAAGGGAGGGGTGTCAGGCCGCACAAAGGATGGGAAGATCTTCCTAACTGAAATCCTCTGGCTTCATAGGATTTCGGAGGCAGAAAACAGTAACTATCCATTGCCGACACAGATGATCACCATGCTAGTTTGTTAATTGTCTTCTCTTAGCAAATCAGTGTGTATTTCACATGTGTCCTCAGTTGTTTCTCCCACTTCTTCAGCAGCTTAGAAGTTTTGTTTTGCTAGGGAGCTGTTTTTAACTTTTAGATACAACGTGAAAATGCTTATTTATTAGTTTCCTCAGGTGTTACATGAACTAAGATGACTTCCACATCAGTTATAAATAAGAAAGTACCAAACTAAATCAGGACTGCTGTGTCACTTGGTACTACTTTGTGCCCTTCTTGGCAGCCTCGGTGGGGGACGAGAGCTGAGTTGGCAAAGCGGGGAGTGATTTATCCTCCCGCACTTAGGATGGAAAGCAGAAAGGTTCTACTTTATATTACTTCTTCTTTTCAAACTTTCATTTTAACATCCACTGTCCATTTTCCCTAGCTTATTTTTCTGTAGTGCGCATCAACGACACTGTGTGTGATTTATTTATTTAGTTTTTCATCTCTTACCTACATTAAGCTCTTTGAGAAGAGAGATTTTGCTTTGTTTTGTGTTGTCAGTGATGTATCCCCAGTATCTAAAACAGTGGCTGGCATTATGATAGGTGCCAATAGTAGGCATATTGTAGGTATTGAATGAATCTTTATTGGTTCTTAACTACCACAAAGTGCACTTCAGAGCCAGGGGCATGAGCAATGGCATTTCTAAGAATTGACAGGTTTAACACACTGCAGCCTTATCTCTGATTCTTCTTTGTGAAAATGAGAACAGGGAAACAGCACCCATTGCAAAATCTAAATAGATGATGAATAAACACATAGCTTGCATGTATATTTGATGATGGTTTTATTTTCAAAACGGTAATTAAATGAGATAAAAATATATGGTTGAAGTTGCCGAAGCAACGTAAATTCAACGTAAATAACAGCTGCTCCTCATCTGGGAATTTCATTTACATACAGAACCTTTTTTTTTTTTTTTTTGCCCTTAAAAATTTTTTACTGGTATACAGCGAATTCAGCTTCCAGTATCCCAAGATACACTTTATACTCAAAGAGGATGGAAAAGAGAGAGAAACAGCCCTTGTTGAGCCAGTGATTAAACAAACCTGTTACTCCCCATACCTTTGATTTTCCTAAAATAGCTATGATGCAAAGCATGTCCAGTTTCTTAGGAGCAATGAATCTAAGCATGACTGGCATTTAGTAATGAAATGCCTACTTTATTAGTTCAAAAACCTGAAACTGAGTACATAGTGAAGCGTCTTCTATTAGCTTTGAAAGCAAAATTTCTTCTGCAGAGCATGGATGCCAGGAAGTACTGGTAACATCTGCCTCTCCTTTTAAAGTAAATATCAGTGCAGTTTCCTCCCAAGCTTCTTGGAGGAAAAAAATACCTACTCTTTGGATAGAATTAAGAGAAGGTGTAATTACTTGAACGTCGATCTAGTTTCATTTACAAGTAGGAAGTGAGAAACTGCCCCCTCTTTCTTAAGAGATTGTATCCACTGCCACTAAGTGTAAGCAAATATGGTAGTGAGTTCACTCCCTAGGTTTATATTCCTGAAAGGTTAATAAAAGAAAAGAAATTGAGTGAAAAAGTTTGAGATGAAGAGATTTCTTTCACTTTGAAGCAGGGTTTTTCATGACCAATTGTATGGCTCACAGATTTGTAGTCTCTGGGGTTTGATCATGATCTGTGGCCCTTACGTCTACATTTAGTAATACGTTTCCAAGGCTTTTTCTGTAGATTACTGACTTTATCATGGCCTCTTGATGCATAATTTTTCAGCATTTTCTTCAGAGAATATTCATTCTGGTGTTACTTGAATGTATCTGATTTGCCTTCTAAGGTGCCTGTTTATTAAGAATATTGGTACAATGAATTACAACCTGCTAATTTTAATTTTCATTGGGGAGAAAAAAGTCTATAAAGTAAAATTCAAAATGAAAAATCATATTTCTTTCCGTCAAAGCTATAATGATCATAAGTTTATCAGTTATAAAATTATCACACTAGATGAAGAAAAGATAATTGTATGATATATCATTGACTGGCTAATAACAGCCCTAATCACAAATAATAGACCCATGCAATTTGCAAGGAGTTGTTTCATGTTTTCATCATCTCTGGCATTCCCTGGGGCAGGGGTGAGTGGGCGACTGGGTGGGAGGGTATTTATTTTGCAAAGAAATAACTGCATTTCATATGCTGATTACGTTCCAATTTTAGTTTATCTCTTTGCTTTCCTTTTAAGGAAGGGGATGCAGGAGAGTAGGTGGCTCCATGTCCTTGATTGGACACCCTTTCTTGAAGTTATTCTCCAGAGCATCCCTGGCTATTGAGCATACAGAGGTCCTTTGTAGCCAAGGTGCTGGAAAACAGTGTGTCATGAGGACAAATATAAGGAAGTTCACACTAGTCCAACAGTTCTCACTGACCACCACCACAGCCTGTGAAACAGGAAGAAGAGCAGTGTTCAACAAAACTAATTAAGTATCTACTATGTATCAGACACTGTTTTGGGCATTGGCTATAGCCTCATAAAAACTGGCAAGATTCCTGCCCCACAGTGAGCTTTTATTTGGGGAGGGAATGGAGACAGTAAAGTACACAAATGAGAACCGTAGTTGCAGATGACGGTGGTGGTGATTGCTGGGAAGGATGTAGTAAAGAGGGGATGTAACAGAGAGTAACTGGAGCCAGGTCACGGTTGACTTTACTTAAGCCCTCAGGTATTGCTGCTCTGAAGAAGGGGCATTTGAGTTGGTTCCTAATGACTAAACATGATAAGCCAAAGAATGGGGAAGAGCACTCCAAACAAGGGGAACAGCAAGGACAAGGGTCCTGAGACTGGGTTAGCTGCAAAGTGGTTGAAGAACAGAAAGCAAAATGTGGCCATTACGGTATAAATAAGTAACTAGGGAAGTGGCAGGGAACAAAGCCAGGGACACAGGCAGGGACTGGATCCTGAAGGGCCTTTGCAGAGCACAGCAAAGGGTCCATATTTTATTCAGAAATTTACTAGGCCAAATGCCTTTCTGAAACCTTTGTTTCTCTTTGTGTTACGTAAGTATGAAACCAAAGATAAAGAATGCAACTGCCTAACCATTAACACTCCTGAGTCAGGATGATATGGGAAAAGAGATGAGCTCCCGTAGAGAAAAATGCTGGTAATAATAGCTTGCATGTTAGGGCACCTGTCTCCGAAGGAGAACAACATTATTAACGATGCCATATCTCACTAATTGCAGTAACCTCATGAGTTACATAGGTGTACATTTTTTGTGGAACACACAGGGAAACTCAGACATTTTAAATTGAGTTGTTCTTTGGCCTCTTAAATAGCACAAAGGTCTAGATAAAATAGAGTATGTCAAAGAAATGAGGAAAAGGAAAGAACTAAAATGAGAAATAAAAATAGCTATCAGGAATGCCGTACGCTCCCAGAGAAAAGGGCAGCCAAGCAACCTTTATTTTCTGTAAAGTCAAAAAAATAATAGTTGAGGGGTGAAAAAGTGTGAGAATCTCAAACAGTCAAACAGACCATCAACAAGTATGGTTTCATCCCTGTTATTTAATTTGATATAGAATAGAAGTTATATATAGGGACTTCTGGGTCGGGAAAATCCGTATTCTAATCTAAGCTCTTGGATGTTTATTTTTCTTTCTTTTAAATGAGAATAGTAATAGAACCCACCTCAAAGAGTTGTGGTGAAGACTGAATGAATAAATACATAGAAATTGAGAAATTATGTTATTTAGCTAAGCTGGATGGAACTGGCCTTAACATTCTTCTAAATAGATAATATTTATAAAGTGGTTAAACTGCCAAAGTTAGGAAGCCTTGTTAACATGTAATATTGATTATGCTATTTTTAATTCTTGCCTAGGTTTTGTTCCTGGAAACAAAGAGTGATGTATGATCTAGTAATGTAGTGCAAGAAGAGAAAGAGGAGAATAACCTTCCATTTTGCTAAATAGAGGATTGCTGACCCTAGGCAAATTTGTCTTTGGCAGTCTCCACACACCACTTTCCTCATCCAGTTTTTTAAGTCATTATCCTTCTTGAACTTTCTCAGCACTGTTTTACCTTATCCACTATTTCATAGATTAAATTTTCCTTTGATTCTTCTTTGGTTATTCAAAACTTACATTTGAAGACTCCATACTGCTCTTACTTACTTGTTAAGTGAAAGCAACCTGATTGAATTAATTCACTCTTCACTGAAAATGATTAACAGCAAGCCCATACTTTTGAAAGTATTTATGGTTTAAAATGATATTTTTGTAATTCCAAAGTAATATCTAAATTGTACGGTTTTATTTGGTATAACTGAACAGGGTAAGAAAAACCTCAGGCAGTTGTAGAGAGAACACTGTGAGGGCTGGAATCAGCACCTAGGACAGCTCTGAATAATCCTTCCCTTTTACTCTGAAATAAGTGTATCAAGGATTTTCATAGTGATGTTCATGGCTGCAGAATTAGAGGCTCTGAAAAAAAAAAAAAGGAAATAAAAAGGTCAGAAGTCATTTCTGTGAATGAGTCATTTGTATCTCAAGTGTACACTGACTTAGGAATATTAGACCTAGCATAACATTTTGGTCCCGACCAGGTGCAGTGGCTCACACCTGTAATCCCAGTACTTTGGGAGGCCGAGGCAGGCGGATCACTTGAAGTCAGAAGTTTGAGACCAGCCTGGCCAACGTGGGAAACCTGTCTCTACTAAAAATACAAAAATTAGCCGGGCATGGTGGCAGGTGCCTGTAATCTCAGCTACTCCAGAGGCTAAGGCAGGAGAATCACTTAAACCCAGGAGGCAGAGGTTGCAGTGAGCTGAGATCACACCACTGCACTCCAGCCTGGGCAATAGAGCAAGACTCAGTGTCAAAAAAAAGGTTTTTGTCCCTTACTTTATTTGTATTTTAT
>NW_016807406.1:297468-340328 GCF_001698545.2 Rhinopithecus bieti | reverse complement strand
TTGTATTTTATTTTTTATTTATTTTATTTTATTTATTATTTATTTATTTTATTTTTTATTTCATTTTATTTTTTTGAGGTAGAGTCTCACTCTGTCGCCCAGGCTGGAGTGCAGTGGCGTGATCTCGGCTCACTACAAGCTCTGCCTCCCAGGTTCACGCCATTCTCCTGCCTTAGCCTCCTGAGTAGCTGGGACTACAGGCGCGCCCAGCCTCCTGGTCACTTACTTTAGACTGCCAACAAACTGGGGTAATTAATGTCAGGTTTTGTTTTGTTTTAGATGGAGTCTTGCTCTGTCACCCAGGCTGGAGTGCAGTGGTGCGATCTCGGCTCACTGTAACCTCCGTCTCCCAGGTTCAAGCAATTCTCCTGCCTTAGCCTCCTGAGCAGCTGGAACTACAGGCACATGCCACCACACCCAGCTAATTTTTGTATTTTTAGTAGAGACAGGGTTTCTCCGTGTTGGCCAGGCTGGTCTCGAACTCCTGACCTCAAGTAATCTACCTGCCTCGGCCTCCCATAGTGCTGTGATTACAGGCATGAGCCACTGTGCCCAGCCAAAAATCACATATTTTTACATCCTTTAAAAAAGGTACTGGGTCATTATCCTCAGCAAGTTGACAGAAAACCAAATACCACATGTTCTCACTTACAAGTGGGAGCTAGGATGAGAACACATGGACACATAAACGGGAACAACACATACTGGGACCTATTAGGTGGTGGAGGGTGGGAGGAGCGAGAGGATCAGGAAAAATAACAAATGGGTTCTGGGCTTAATACCTGGGTGATGAAATAATCTGTACAATAAACCCCCATGACCAAAGTTTACCTGTAACAAACCTGCACATGTACCCCTAAACTTAAAAGTTTTAAAAAGGTAGAGAAATATCAATTTTATTGTTTTATAGAAACAATATTTTAAGTAACACAAGCTTTCTCAGACCATAAGATTATAGGAAGAATTTCTCATGAAGAATTATCTGAATCCAGGGTATATGTGCATATACCTTAAATGTGTTATAAAGAATACAATTCATGCAATGTAAAGGATAAGATATCTGATTCATTTCAGCATCAATCTTGACTTGAAAACATAATTAGGACTAGCAGAAGAGGATATATTTTAAGTCTTATCAGTTTTTTTGTTTTGTTTTGTTTTTGCCACAGTAGGGTTGACTTGACTACTTTATCTGGTGGAAGTTACTCCCAGTGAGTCAATTTCTGTAAACTTTCCTTTGGATGCTCAAAGATCATACTGATAGTGCTAACATTTATAGACTACTGACTTTGGACCAGGCAGCATCTTAAGTGCTTTACATGCATAATCTTAATCTTCAGAAAGTCCTATGAGATAGGAATTAATGTCCTGACATTAGAAGTGAGAATTGAAGTTCAAGGAGATTAAGTAACTCACCTACATCATACAGGTAGAAAGTAAGAGTGCTAAGTTTATACTGAGGTCCTTCTGACTCCAAAACCAGAGAGTTAAACCATCATGCAGTTCTTCCTCTTGCTAAATACTCTCTTACAGGGAAGTCCAGTCTTCCTTCTTCCTAAGTGGAAAGAATGTAAAAAATACAGCTTTATAACTCAGGTTTTGTAAATTTGGATTTATTTTCACTACAAGTCTCTTCAATCCAGGAAACCATAAACTGTGCATACACACACACACACACACAGGGAGCAAATGGCAGAGAGTCAAGATATAACTTTAAATTTGCTGCATGATAGTGGGTTTTAAAGTTACTCTCCAAAATACCTCTTTTCTTTTATAAATGGTGTAATCATCATTATGGAGATCATATTCATAACAGATATATCACTTGACCATTTTTCCAAGTTGATATTGATCTCCTTACTGATTGCTTCTTTCAAAAGGAAGCAATAACAAAGGGAACTAGTGCTGACAATTTCTTGTTCAAAGGCCACCCTGAGAGAATTAATAGAATCCAGGTCTACCCAAGTCAGGAAAAAAGTGAATTGGTATTTTTTGACTTGCATTAAATAATACATGTATTACATGCATGGTTACTGTATCATTTTTCCTTTTTTCTTTTCTCCCTTCTCTCTGTGGATTCTTAACAAGCTATGATGTGTGATATTATCTCATTAACCTTTCCTGGCCATTTTAAAACTAAACTTTTTATACCCTCCTCTGAGTCATCCCACCCTGTGAATAGCTTCAGCTCTTCCTGTCCATATGTGTAATGGCTAGTCCATTAATTATGACCTAAATAAATTACTCTTTCTTATTTACTGTTAATTACTTCTCAAAAAAGGTCTTGGACCCTCTTGATTTTATTTCCTCTAGACTATATTCAGGTATTTATGATAAGATACTTCTTCCCCAGCTCTAAATATTTAAAAATTTCCCAGACAAGAAATATGTGGACATTTTCCCCTTACTCTCTGATTTACTCCATGACCTGAATTCCAAATGTTTTCCTATATTAAGACTTTTTATTATTGATAGCATATTGCAGCTTTAAGGCCTTTGTACACATCCACTCCTCCAGGAACATAACTGCTAAATCACTTCCTCTCTAGTCTCAATGAGATAACACTTTCCAAATACTATAGCATATTTTCTAATCTCATTTTAAAATGAAATTCAGATATTACATTCCATAGGAGAATAAAGGACAGCTGTCTTCACAAATATGATATGAAAACACATCTGCCACACAACTGTACAATCCTTAGCACATGGCTGTTGGAAAAAGTTATATAAAATGCTGACAAATGAAATCACCAAAAAGTAGAGGTATTTATTTTTTAAAATTCTACACATCACATGTCAATGAACTGCATATAAAGCTTGAAAGACAGGCTATTTTGAGAAACAATGGTGCATGGATATTAATTCCTTGTTTTACACATACATTATTTATTCAGTCATATCTTTAGTGACCAATTGCTAAAGGGAATACAACCCAAGTGTAATTGTTTAGCTACCTTCCTAACAAGGCAACAATCCTGCTTCTTAATAGAGTTGTTTCTGTTTGTTTTCTCCTTGTTCAACTTCACACTTTGCACCTAACATTTAAAATCTCCATGTTGAATGCCCATCCACAAAGAAAAGCAGAGGAATAGATTTGAAATCAAAGTACTTATACCAACCCATCACACTGTGTGTTGAAATGTGAATTTCTTTCCATGTTCACTGAGTGTAAATTTTATTGAAATGAACTTTTTTTGTGTCTCTGGCATGTCAAGTAACTGATTTGAAAGCTCTTTTTCACTGACTTTATGACATCATTGACGATGCCACAGATTATGGTGCTTCAGAGCAGTAACTCTGGAAAGAGACAACACATGAGTTTGTATCTTCTGGCCACTTCCCAGGTGTGTGAAGAAGGTGCTGCACCTCCCTGAGTTTCAGCTGTGTCACCTATAAATTGGGAGTTTAAAGTATAATGGAATTAAATGAGATCAAATAAGAAAAGTACTTGGCCACATGGTATGACTGCAATATAGTCTGCAAGTCAATTCTATTGTTGCTATTAGTGTGATGGTCACAGTGATAGAGCATTATCCATAACGTATTCTGTCTCATAGTGCCTGCTGCTACTGATCATTAGCCAAGTACCAAGGCTTTGGAGATAAAATAACTCTGGATCCTCATTTCTCACCTTATACAAAAAGCAACTGAAAATGGATTAAGGAATTAAACCTAAGACCGGAAACTATAAAATTCTAGTAGATGACATCGGAAAACCTTCTAGACATTGGCTTAGGCAAGGATTTCATGACCAAGAGAACCCAAAGGCAAATGCAATAAAAACAAAGATAAATAGCTGGGACCTAACTAAAGAGTTTTTGCACAGCAAAAGGAACAGTCAGCAGAGTAAACAGACAACCCTCAGAGTGGAAGTAATCTTCGCAATCTATACATCTGACAAAGGACTAATATCCAGACTCTACAACAAACTCAAACAAATCAATAAGAAAAAAAAATCAAACAATCCCATCAAAAAGTGGACTAAGGACATGAACAGACAATTCTTAAAAGAGGATATACAAATAGCCAAAAAACATATGAAAAATGCTCAACATCACTAATGATCAGGAAAATGCAACTCAAAACCACAATGTGATACCACCTTACTCCTGCAAGAATGGCCATAATCAAAAAACAGTAGATGTTGGTGTAGATGCAGTTAACAGTGAACACTTCCACACTGCTGGTGAGAATGCAAACTAGTGCAGTCATTATGGAAAACAGTGTGGAGATTCCTTAAAGAACTAAAAGGAGAACTACCATTTGATCCAGCAATCCCACTACTGGGTGTCTACCCAGAGAAAAAGAAGTCATTACTCAAAAAAGATACTTGAACGTGCATGTTTATAGTGGCCCAATTCACAATAGCAAAATCGTAGAACCAACCCAAATGCCCATCAATCAACGAGTGGCTAAAGAAACTATGGCATATATATATGATGGAATACCATACAGCCATAAAAAAGGATAACCAAACAGCATTTGCAGTGACCTGGATGAGATTGGAGACTATTATTCTAAGTGAAGTAACTCAGGAATGGAAAACCAAACATCATATGTTCTCTCTGATATGTGGGAGCTAAGCTATGAGGACGCAAAGGCATAAAAATGATACGATGAGGCCAGGCATGGTGGCTCACTCCTGTAATCCCAGCATTTTGGATGGCCAAGGTGGGTGGATCACGAGGTCAGGATATGGAGACCATCCTGGCTAACACAGTGAAACCCCGTCTCTACTAAAAATACAAAAAATTAGCCAGGCATGGTGGCGGGCACCTGTAGTTCCAGCTACTTGGGAGGCTGAGGCAGGAGAATGGCATGAACCCAGGAGGCAAAACTTGCAGTGAGTTGAGATCGTGTCACTGCACTCCAGCCTGGGCAACAGAGCGAGACTCCATCTAAATAAATAAGTAGATAAAACAAAATAAAAGAATGATACAATGGACTTTGGGGACTTGGGGGGAAGAAAGGAAGGGTGGGCAAGGGATAAAAGACTACAGATATAGTGCAGTGTATACTGCTTGGGTGATGGGTGCACCAAAATCTCACAAATCACCACTAAAGAAGTTACTCATGGCTGGGCATGGTGGCTCACACCTGTAATCCCAGCACTTTGGGAGACTGAGGCGGGTGGATCACGAAGTCAAGAGATCAAGACCATCCTGGCCAACATGGTGAAACCCTGTCTCTACTAAAAATACAAAAATTAGCTGGGCGTGATGATGCACTCCTGTAGTCCCAACTACTCAGGAGGCTGAGGCAGGAGGCTGAGGCAACCTCCATCTCCACCTGGGAGATGGAGGTTGCAGTGAGCCGTGATCATGCCACTGCACTCCAGCCTGGCGACAGAGTGAGACTCCATCTCCAAAAAAAAAAAAGAACTTACTCATGTAACCAAATGCCACCTGTATCCCAATAACTGATGGAAAAATTTTTAACAAATAAATAAATAAATAAAAATATATGTGGAAATATTACTGGTAAAGGCCTAATCATGAGTGTACAAACTTTAACATAATACCCATTTACACACATAGCTATTTGACTTTGAAAAAATATCATGTTGTTAACTATTAGGATCTGGGTATTCATACCTGAAAAGAACAATTTGAGGCATGTAATCTTTCCCTAAATATGTGCATAAATATCATGTCCTTTGATTCACATCTACAGCTCACTCTAGTGTGCATTTGCTGTTTGAAACCTTTCCTTAGTTGGAATGTTTGGGATATGCTTTGGCAGTGAATCACAGCATTCCACAATGAACAGAAGAAACATACTGACTACCAGCCTTGTAGCATGAAAGGTCTTGTGCTTGCCTTCGCACCTTTTCAAAGATTATCTCATTAAATTTTTTCACATGATTCTCATGTTGACAGAAAGAACATTCATTCTCATTATATTTGTGAGAAAATTAAGACCTGCCCATAGTCAACACAGCTAATAAGTGGCAGAGATGGTTTTCAAACTCAGATCTGCCCAAATACAGTCTTTCCATTTGCTGTATAGGTAGGATTTATCATCTGGAATCTATTTCAATTAATGACTAATAAATATTTCTGATTATTTTCACAAATACCAGATTAATGAGATACACTTCAAATGCCTAAAACCTGTAGAAGTGAATGAATTCATAAACTAAAAAGGAAAAAACATGAATACAATTTTTTTAAGCCCAGGAAGGATAGTTAAAAATCATTGCCCATATTTCTCATTTTCTTTCTCATTTCTTAATACTATTTCTCTAGTCAGAAACCATGATTGGTTTTGCCTAGATGATACCTGATCTCTACTATCTATCAGCTGTTAATTTTTCATGCAACTCTGGAAACTGAATGGGATATATGTGCAAAAATGTAGATGACTTACTCTAAGAACCTATATGCAGAAGTGACAATTCAGACTGATTCAGTGTTACTTTTAGTGATAATGGTTTAAAATATTAATTCCATAACATAGTTTTTAAAATCCTGGTTTAATTCCTTTTGAAGAAATCTCAGACCATATCCATAAAGACAAGAAAATACCATGTTCTACCCTCACCTGGTGTTCATTGAATAAAAAGAAGTTTATTACATCAGAAATGTTTTTCAAATCATAGCATTGATTTGTTTTGTGCTGAGTATGTGTGTGTCCTTCATGTGCACTTTTCATAGCCCAAACCTGGTAGTCTTTGGGTTGCTATGATTAGGTGTTATATGTCAGACCTGCCTGCTTGAGCCCTAACAGGACAGAAGCTGTGTTCTCACAATGCTTGCCTTCTGAGTTGGCAATCAGATGGTACTTAATGGAATTTTTATGAATACATAAATGATGAAGACAATAATGTACAAGCTTAAAATGTCCCTAATTCCAGAAGACTCTGGTAATTAAGACATGTATATGTGTAATTTTTTAAATATCCTTAGCACTCCTTGAAACTAAGCCTGAGTGTGGAAACATTCCAATTTGTAACTGCAGCCTTCCCAGTTGTTGTTAGGAGTACATGAGATAATCATCATAAAATACTTACCAAAATGGCCAGCATGGAGAAAATCATCAACAAATGTTACTCTGCTCTAGTGTGCACAGCTAGATGGTATGCAACCCTGCACAACATACTTGAATTAGAAGCCTTAAATCCGATAAAAGGTTATTAAATCAAATGTAATAGACAACAAAAAATGAAATGGCACTTAACACACCCTTATTGAGAAGATTTACATTTGGGAGGGTGGAAAAAAATGTTTCTTAAACAATAATATATCTAACTTTATTAGACATATTTCTTATATTAACTCATTTGTATTTGTAATGGCTTATTTACTTATACTGTGATCTTTGAGTTTATAAATGTCTTATCTCTGTAACCAGACTTGACCTTTTTGAGTTAATAAAACATTCTTCTAAAAAGAACTATGAACGGTACCTTCTAAATATTTTAAAGTACACCGCAAAACTGTAAAACAATTGTGTGTCTGTATATTTATGTCTATTTACACATTTTATATAGAGTTGTGTTTGTGTAGAAAGAGGGAGAGTCACACTCCAGGTATATATGGAGAGACAAGTATAATTATATATAATAGAATGGTTTGTGAAATGAACAGAATTATATCAGAAAACCCGATTTTGCATCCTGATAATGATATTTAAATACAGAGAGGTCTTGGGCAGGTTACTTAACATCTTTAAACCTCAGTTTCTTCACCTAGACCTGCACTGTCGAATATAATGTCCTGGCATGATGGAAGTCTTCTATGTCTGTGCTCGCCAGTGTGATAATCACTAAGTGCATGTGGCTATTGAGCATTTGAAATGTGACTAGTGTCTGAGGAACTCAATTATAAATTGTATTTAATTTTAATTATTTTAAATCTAAATAGGCACATGTGGTAAGTAGATATTTTAGTGGGCAGTATAACCATAAAATCAAGGAGGATGGTACAATATCATATGAAAAGAAGCTCTCCTGAATTCCCAGGTATGGGTGCTACCAACACAGTTTTGAGCAGAATGGTTCTCTTTTGAAATAGCGGTACTCTCCCATGATATCTTAGGACTTTAAAGTGTAAATGCTTTTTCCCTTATTTCTTTCAACAGATCTTGACAACTTTAAAACAAGAACAAGAAGCACTGTGTCTGTCCGTCGAGGTCAAGGAATGGTGCTACTGTGTGGCCCGCCACCCCATTCTGGAGGTACATATAAATGCACTGGCATGTGCACACTTCACTCCCTGTTATTTTTCTTGCTCAACGTTCTCCCTCCTGACACCAGCTGAGTGCACAGTGTCATTTATAGAGATTCCCAAAGCCCCTCCATGTAGAGGCAAAAACCATTGTGAATGCCTCCCATCATTAGGATAGGAAAATATCAGATTGTGCAAATTTTCCACCCCACTGCAGTCTACCTGGCACAAGTAGAAAGACACCTGAGTCAATCAAAATCAGAATGTTGTTGCTTGGTAAAGCAGTGTCATTAAAACTGCTCATTCTTCTTACAACTTGACTGAGTTAAAAAAGATGGCCCTGCTTTATTTTATCTCCTGGTTGGTCTGGGAACTGTCTGTGAACTATTTCTACTCGCAATACTTCTGACACCAAATGTATGGGTTTTTTCCACACTAACAACCAAGTCTCCAATCTTCTGGACACCACCTGGCTGTCCAACGATTCAGTTCCATTTTTGACAGTAACTACCCCACTAACTACTCTGGGATGGTTAGTGTCAGAACTCATAGGAGAAAGGCTCAGTCCCACAAGGCTGCCTCCACTTCAAATGCCACTTTCAAATCCTTGACCTCCCATACTTCTGACTAACTGGCTGTAAAGTGGGACTCCCATAACTCCCTCCTTGACCTCCATAATTTGCTAGAATGGCTCCCAGAACTCAGGGAAAACAGTTTACTTACATACCAGCTTATAAAAGATACATAAAGGATACATATGAACAGCCAGGTAAACATATAGACAGAGTGAGGTCTGAAGGGTTCTGAATGCAAGAGTTTCTATCCTTGTGGATCCTCCCCGCATGTGGATGCATTCATTAACCCTGAAGCTCTCCAAACTCTGTCATTTAGAGTTTTTATGCAGGTTCTCTTATGTAGGCATGATTGATTGAATCTATAGCCATTGGTAATTGAACTCAATTTCCAGCCCTTCTCCCATCCCCAGGAGCAGGGAATGGGGAGGCTGAAAGTTCCAACCCTTTAATTATTTGGTTGGTTCCTCTGACAACCAATCAATGGGCCTCACCAAGAGTCACTTAGTTAGAATAAACTCAAGTATTGTTGAAAAGGGTCTATTTATGAATAACAAAAGACACTGTTCTCACCAACATCACTCGGGAAATTACAAGTGTTTTGGGATGCAGACCAAATATATATATTTCTTATTAATTGCAGTGCCACAGGATCAGACCAAGAACAGAAGTTCCTTGACCATAGAATCTAGATCACTTTGTGGAGACTCATAACAACCAGATCAGTTAGGAATGAGCTGGACTGCAAATAACTGAAAACCTAGCTCATAATGTTCTTTTTCTCATATGCAACATTTTCTCTTTCTTTTTTTTTTTTTTTTTTTTTTCTGAGACAGAGTCTCACTTTGTCACCCAGTCCGGAGTGTGGTGGTGCAATCTCAGCTCACTACAACCTCTGCCTCCCAGGTTCAAACGATTCTCATGCCTCAGCCTTCCGAGTAGCTGGGATTACAGGCGTCCACCACCATGCCTGGCTAATTTTTATATTTTTAGTAGAAATAGGATTTCACCATGTTGACCAGGCTGGTCTGAAACTCCTGACCTCAAGTGATCCACCCGCCTTGGCCTCCCAAAGTGCTGGGATGACAGGCATGAGCCACTGCACCTGGCTGGTATGCAAGACTTTCAAAGGTATACAATCTAAAGCTAGCACAGCTTCTTGAGGATGTCTTCCAGGACTCATGCCCTTCTCTGATTCTTCTCTGAAGTGCTTAGCATGTGGTATGGATGAGGCATGAAGTCTGCATTCCAAACCAGATCAAATGGGAAGAAGCAAAGACAAAAGGCAGTAGTTTGTTTTGCTTGTTTTGTCCATTTCAATTTACCTTTTTTATCGGAAGTTTTCTTTGCCTGAGGACTTTGCCTCCATTTTATTGATCACCCCAGTGGGAAAGGAGACTAAAATATCAAGTATTTTATGCAGATATATTATGCCCTGGAAAATATCATAATTTTACTAATAAGGGAGAATATGGAGAGAGGTGTAGACAACTTGCAGCGTCGGCTAAAAGGAACTACGAAGACTAAAAGGCAAATATAACTACATATAAGGGATTCAGTAGTGTGGAGGTTTAATAAATAGTAATATTTATTAGGATTCCACTAACATCTGTAATGGCAAGATTGATAAACTCTACTCTTGGAAATCCAGGCTGAAGTTTAGTTAAATATCTGCTATTCTTGTTATTGTCTTAATTTTTAGTTCAGCTTTCCATATGATTAAAAGAACAAACTTTTAGATTTGGAATTTGAAAACACTATTTTATTTTGTCCTCTGTTCAAAAGTTGTAATGTTTCCTTTCTCATCTAATTCTGAGCTAACATTTCCAGCAGAAAATAACAATTAGTAAAGGAGCTAAAAGGCGTGTACTTCAAACATCCTGCATACGAAGGAAAGGTGGGAGAGGTAGGTTCCCCTCTATGTCTGGATCAGGGACATTGAATTGTTAGGATTTCTGGCTTTTGAAAACTAACAGAAAATCTAGGTTTGATTTCAGAGGTTTGTGTTTGGAAAATGGGATTGTTCTTCAGGATTTCATTTTCCTTTCAAGTTAGTATCAGAAGCACTAAATTTGGAGTCTGGGATATGAGTTTTGATCCTTGTTCTGTTTCAAATCATTATTTGATACTGGGAAAATATCTTCAAATTATTTATGCCTCACTCTGCCTATCTATAAAATGAAGAGATTAAAAGAAGTCTCTCAAATCCCTATTGATTCTATCAATACATAATTATAACTCAATAAGGGCTAAACATCTTGTTTATCAAGTGTGTTTGCATTATTGAAGGCCTGTCCTTTATATGAGAAAACCACTTCACTGTGGACATATATTTAGATTCAGGTGAAGTTCACTCAGACTAGCACTTCTCTTTTTAATATGAAATCTGATCAAAATAAAAATGGAAGATTTTACTAATTTCTTCTGCATGCTACCTTCACTGCATTAAGTTTTCATCACATGGCAGCAACTCTAAAAATTAATCTTGTAGATATATTAAGAAAAAATACCACTAATGTCTGATATAATGATCTCTTTAGGAAAGGCAACACACATGAAGTGATGCTGTGCTGCTGCACAATGAAGTACCTGACTACTTTCCCTTTCCCACAGAGAAATATATTAAAAATTTCCGTAGACATCTACTGAAATGCACTTGTCTCTGCTGGCAGCAGTCAGCAGCTCTGAGATCCAGTTTCTTGAGCTGTGCTGACATTCCTGACAATCTTGATGGTGAAAGACAAGGAAATAAATATTCTTATTATGAGCTCTATTAGAAACGGTGCACACAGTAACGCTGTGGGCAAAGCAGGCACGGCTAAGACATTTTTGAGAAAAGAACAAAGAAGATATTCAAGGTTATAAGAGAGCATCTCAGACATCCATCAGTTTTGGACAAGGGAGACAATGATTATCTGATGAAATCCTTCCAACTTCTCAAAAGCCTCCAACGCAACTGTACGGCAGTGATTCTCTCACTGCTCTTCTGGGCTGTGTGTCACCCTAAAGCTGGAACATTCACTGTGAGCCACTGGACATACTGAGCATTTTAGACCCAGCATATGGTCTCCTGGTTTCCATTGTAACAGATCATGCAGAGGAAAGGAAATGAGTCAGCCTTTTATTATATCAGTGGGGTACTGAGTAATGGCATGAAATCCATTGTAAGGGATGTTGCATGTCCTATTTCGAAAGCTGTGCGGTGTCAGACCTTCTTAGGGTAGCAGCGAAATGAGCAGCAATTAATCTGTTTTGAAAAGCATTTCAGTCAGCAGGTATTTCCAGCACCAATCACTATGTGTGGCCTCTTTGTCATCTCTTGGTTTATATGTATGAATTCAGATGTGATGGGTTTGCATAGATTTTTACCATTAAATATAAGAAAACACCAAAAAATAGAAATCACTTTGATGGACTCTGGCTATCCTTGGTGCTCCTTTCTATTAGAAACAGAGATTATTGAGGTACAGAATGTCCACTTTGCTTTCTGCCAACTCCAGGGTCACTGGGCACCAGGAATTCATGACCTTTAACCAAGCTCTCATTAAATAGGAATAGAACAGAGAAACTTTGAGATTCTTCCTTCCGATGTATGAAAATTTCTAGTTTATTCATCAATAAAATCCTCACGAACTGTTCATCAAAAGAGGTTTTTGTTCATGCCTCCCTTTTATGTCACCAAGATGCTTGCTACTCAAAGGGTGGTCCATGCACCAGCAGCATTGGCCTCACCTGAAAATTTGATAAAAAGGTAAAATCTCAGACCCCACTACAGCCTACTGAATTGGAACTTGCATTTTAATAGGATCTCCAAGTGATCATATGCACATTCAAGTTTGAGATGCCCTGAGTCATAGCTGTGTTTCCCACACAAACCCCACCTCTGGCCAGTGAGGATTAACAGCTTGAGAATCTGGAGGGCAAACTGTTAAAACCATAGGTGTCCAACCTGTTCACAAGGATATTCTGATTCCATAAATCTGGGGTAGGGTCCTCAAAGCTGTTAAAAAAAAAAAAAAAAAAAAAAAAAAAAAAAACAGGCCAGGCACGGTGACTTCACACCTGTAAATCCCAGCACTTTGCGCGGAGGCCCGAGGCGGGCGGGGTGGACTGGAGGGAGGCGGGGCGGCCGGTGGGCCGTGGTGGGGGGGCGCCCCCCGGGGGCGGATCACTTGAGGACCAGGAGTTAGGGAGTTAGAGATCAGCCTGGCCAACATGGAGAAACCCTGTCTCTGCTAAAAATACAAAAATTAGTCTGCTGGTGTGCGCCTGTAATCCCAGCA
Source organism: Rhinopithecus bieti (assembly GCF_001698545.2). Taxonomy (NCBI): domain Eukaryota; kingdom Metazoa; phylum Chordata; class Mammalia; order Primates; family Cercopithecidae; genus Rhinopithecus; species Rhinopithecus bieti. The sequence goes on along the minus strand of NW_016807406.1, from coordinate 327,302 downwards.
ACTTGGGAGGCTGAGACAGGAGAATTGCTTGAACCCAGGAGGTGGAGGTTGCAGTGAGTCAAGATCGCACCACTGCACTCCAGCCTGGACAACAGAGTGAGACTCTAGCTCAAAAAAAAAAAACAAACATTTAACAAAAAAGCTCTAGCTGACTTACTCACTCTGAGGCAGCACTAGATTTAAGATTCACTTGGATCATCTACAAAACTAGCCCAGGTCTAGCCCTGCTGAGATGGAGTGCTTTGATTTCCATATCACTCAAGCGGAAGGGCTGAGCATTCCTTATGTGAAATTTTTATTTAAAATAATTCATTTATTTATTTATTTTTTGAAACAGAGTCTCATACAAGACTGGAGTGCAGTGGCACAATCTCGGCTCACTGCAACCGCCACCTCCTGGGTTCAAGCTGATTCTCCCACCTCAGCCTCCCGAGTAGCTGGGATTACAGGAGTGCACCACTACACCTGGCTAATTTTTGTATTTTTAGTAGAGATGAGATTTCACCATGTTAGCCAGGCTGATCTCAAACTCCCGACTTCAGGTGATCTCGGCCTCCCAAAGTGCTGGGATTACGGGTGTGAGCCACTGCACCAGCCAATTTAAAATAATTCAAAATAAAATATAGTTACCTTAGGCTTTACCTTTGACTTTATATGTTTTTGTTCATAAAGGAAATGAAAAACTAAGAAAAGGCTGGCTTTTCCTAGATACTCATACTCAGAAGTAGCATTCTGGTCAGGTGCAGTGCCTCTTGCCTGTAATTCTAGCATTTTGTGAGGCCAAGGTAGGAGGATCACTTGAGCCCAGGAGTTGGAGATCAACCTGGCAACACAGTAAGACTGTCTCTAAAAAATAATTTATTTTATTTTATTTTATTTTATTTGGGACAGAGTCTCACTCTGCTACCCAGTCTAGAGTGCAGTGGCGTGATCTCAGCTCACTGCAACTTCCGCCTCCCAGTTCAAACATTCTCCCACCTCAACCTACCGAGTAGCTGGGACTACAGGCACATGCCACCATGCCCAGCTAATTTTTGTATTTTTAGTAGAGACAGGGTTTTGCCATGTTGACCAGGCTGGTCTCAAACTCCTGACCTCAGGATCCACCCGCTTCAGTCTCCCAAAATGCTGGGATTACAGGTGTGAGCCATCACAACCAGCCTAAAAAAATAATTTTAGAACTTAGCCAGGTGAGGTGGTGTGTGCCTCTAGTCCCAGCTATTTGAGAGGATGAGGTGGGAGGATTCCTTGAGCCTAGGAGTTCAAATCTGCAGTGAGCTATGATCACACCACTGCTCTCCAGACTGGGCAACAGAGTGAGATCCTGTCTTAAAAGCAAACAAGGAGACAAAACCCAGAAGCAGCATTTTCTATTCATCCAACTTTCCTACATTATTATTGGTGAATATATGGCTTCCCAGAGTACATTTAAAAAAGAAAACCACCTGACTCTGATTCTAAGATTATTTTCATTGTTATAGGTTTTGGAGAAACTAGCTAGAATTTTCATCTTTAGATTGCTTTTACACAGAACACATCCTCCCTAGAGTTGGATCCTATCCACAGGGCATCAGACCCAGGGACCTTAGAACAGAACATCCGTAGAGTCCTTTATGGTGTTTATAATGCTTTAATTTACATTATATTATCGCTGAATCCTCACAATAATCCCATAAGAAGTAAGGACATGTGTTTCATAGATAAGGAAATAGAAGCAAAGAGATTATGTGAGAGCACACTCTAATCACTGGCAGAAACAAGTTGTTGTTGCCTAGAATGTGCCCTTTTATTTGCACATAGCAGAAAAGAGTGGAAACATGTACTGTACTTTCTATGTCAGTGGTTCTTTGGCCCACACCCCAGGTCAATTACATCTGAGTTTCTTGATGGCAGGGGATCCTCTGGCATCATGCAGGTAATTTTAATATGCAGCCAGGGTGGAAAACTTGTGTCCCTGCATTACAAAATCAAGTAGGACTTATCCCAGCAAAACGTCTATATGCAAACCTCTCCAAGGTTCCATAAATGTAATTTTACATGGACATAACCATAGAGATTATAATCACAGCCCTTAAAAGAAGCAAGCATACCTTTCCACAGCATGGTTATTTCAGCTGGACCATGTTGTATTTACTGTAGGACAGAGATAAAAGTGTGAAAGTAGGACACCCGTGTTCTAGTCCTAGCTCTCCCATCAACTTGCTATGTGGTCTTGGGCCAATTATGTAACTTCTCTGAGCCCTATTTCCTCATTTGACTTGTTTTTGTCTTCCCACACTTACCCAGCTTTCAGTATCAAGATATCACCTTCAGAGTTAGACTCATCCAGTTTCTCACTTAGTCCAAACTATGCTGACAGGTCATTGAGCCAGGACTAATCTTACTGTGCTAAAATTTAGCATCCTCTATGCCCAGAATAATCTTCAAGACATCCACATTCAAGTCAAGTTGCCAACTCTGCCTAACTCCACATTCAATGCCTTATTCTCATCTTCTTCCCCCAACTGGCTCCTGGGTTTACCAGTTTTATATAATTTTAGATTTTCAGGTACCTCCTTAGTCCAGACATTTAGCTTAGCTGTTGTCCTCATTTCTTACCCAAAGGTGCATGAAATCCCATTTTTAACCCCACTTTAAATCTCCAACCATAATATGGTATTCTTTGCATTCTAAGTATTGCTTAAGTCTAGGAAGTCTAGTTATTGGCCTCACCCATCATATCAGACCTCCTTGGCTGTTGACATTCACCTGGCTGGGTCCTAGGTTTGTCAACTGTGCTTTGGACGACTGGGTCACTTTCCTCAGGAAGCAGTCCCTGTACTTCCCGCTTACTCCCTCTACTTTGTCTCATTACCTTTTTCAGGCTCCCTCTCCTTCCCCATATCTGGGTTCCTAGCATCACTTTCAAATCCTCACATACTACTATAATGCCAACCAAATGGAATTCATCTTTGTCCTGTAAACTTTTCAAATCTGTTATGAGGATTAAAAGACATAACAAATGTGGCAGCAATTTGCACAGTTAAAACTTCCAGACAGTCCTGATTTTATTAATTAGGTTTGGTTTGATTGTTTTCATTTGCTTAAGCTTGAAGTCAAAGTTAAATCAAAGAACTGCTCATCTTTGGAGATATGTGATAGTTGATTTACATTCATATAACAACTTTTATGTGGGCAAATACTTTTCAGATTTATCTCCCAAGAGATTTGTATGGAATTTACATCTATTATTAACATAAATTGGTTATGATCTGGCATTGTGGCTTTATTAGCCATTCTTGTAACAGTTGAGAATTGCTCTTAAAGACTTTACAATTAAGGTAAACTCTACCAATAGTCTTCTCATAAGCCAAACCCTGTGTGATTGTTTATATTTGCATTTTCTATTTAGCGTGTACAGTATGTGCCTGGACTTCATTTCCTTAGAAAAAACAAGGCACTAGGTAGACTTAGGAGGATCCAGGACTTTAAAAATACTGCTGAAATAATGCTGAGAATATTTTTAATAGACCAAAGAATGTTGTCTTAAACATATTTTATGTGGCAGCTTAAAAAAGCAAAATGTGAGATTTTTAAATGGTTACAAAATTAACAATCACTTAATTGTCATAAAGCTATAAGAACATTGCTCTAAGTATTGATCACCTTTTCTGGTCATATTGGGAACATGATTGAAGGTACATATGGGAACAAGGAAAGGCCCAGCATTTCACTGGAGTCATCTCATTCTCTCTCTCTCTCTCTCTCTGTGTGTGTGTGTGTGTGTGTGTAATGAGAGAAGTGCCCAAATATAGTCCTAGTTTTAAAAACACAAATAACAAATGATAGCTAATGATCTTAGGGTCCCGACTCTTTGTTTCTTGACCACCACTGAGATAGCTGCTCTTTGATACCAATTTCATGTCACCTGAGAAGTGACTTCCCTGAGAGATGCCTTATCACCTGCAAGGAAATTAAAAACCACAGGTGTCCAGTAGGTTAACACTGATTGTGTTGGAGATCAGTGATTCAAAAAAGGTCTTGAAATAAGGCAAAATGTGGGTTCTCGTCATCTGGTCTTGGAACTTACAACATGATGTTTGAAATGTCGGCTGGAAGTGGCATTGCAATACTGCTACTATGCCGTTTTTCAAGAATGTTGAGGTCAGCCAAACTTGGTTTAAACCACCTTTTATAATATAATTTCTATGAAACATGCATTGTGATTTCCATTTCTTAATGGAGGAACTATATATTCACTTAAGTAGCCATCTATCTCAATTTGGAGGGGAAAGGTTAACATTTAGTTAGTGATAGGTTAATCAACATCATCGACTACTAGATATCTTTTTTTTAAAATCAGGAATTAAATGTTCTCCTGTTTGTTTGTTTTTTGTGACAGGGTCTCACTCTATCACCTAGTCTGGAGTGCAATGGCGCGATCATGGCTCATTGCAGCCTGAAACTGGGCTCAAGCAATTCTCCCACCTCAGCCTCTTGAGTAGCTAGTACTACAGGCATGAGCCACCACACCAGGCTAATTATTTTATCTTTTGTTAGAGATGGGGTCTCGTTTTGTTACCCAAGTTGGTTTCAAACTCCTGACCTTAAGCGATCTTCCTACCTCAGCCTCCCAAAGTGCTGGGAGTACAGGCATGAGCCACCGTGCCCATCTAGGAATTAAATATTCTTAAGGCGATCTTGTTTGGTGCTTCTTGACTCTACTGTGTTCCTTTGAAAGATATGAACTTGGACTCCTTTATCTGAAATACAATCAGCCAGTTCCTCCCTTTTTTCTCTTCCCACTTTGCCAATCAGAGGGGGGTTACAGCACATTAGTGATGTAATCAGCATAGAATAATGTGAAACATAAAGTGATGACTTTCTGCATTCATTAAGCCTCCTCTTTCACCCATTGAGCAGAAAAAGAGCCACATTGATCAGGGACAATTTGTGATGAACTATCTGACCCAAATGGCCTGGGTGGAGTGTTTTGTGTTTAGAAGGATAGGCACTGGGAGGGAGTACTTGACCTCACTACACCAAAGTCAGGCTCTACTTCTCTCATCCATGAGATCATTTAGCTCAAAGAAAGAATCAGCAAAAGAAGCAAAAGGGAGGAATTGGGGCCTGGCATGTCTACAGGAGTGACTTGCTTCTCCCCTACCAGATGTGACAAGAAGAAGTGAGGTGGATACTTCCGAAGTCAGTTATCTCTGAAATTGGTGAAGTATATTCTGTGATGCTACTGACATACATTTTGCCTTTGAATTTTCCTGTCAACTCTTTTTAAAACAACTTGAATGTTTCATGACTATACTTTTGAATGCCTAGATGTCAACAACTATATACTTATGAATAGAAAAAAATAAGTTTATATAAGTAACAAACATTTCCTGGTCATAGAAAAATTATAGACTTTATATAGCTGAGCCTCCAGTTTCTTAAAGTAACCTTATACAGAATTGGTGGTCTGGTTTTTTGAGAAGAGTTTCCCAGGAGTAGTAGCTATATACTTTCCACTTTAATTCTTTTTTTAGTTCTAGTAAGAGAGATGCTTACGCTGTTTTTACAACTATAGAAAGTTCCTGCCCATAGCACTTAGAAATAGACTTAGCTACTTAATAAATACCAGTTAATTAAATATCTTATTGTTAAGAAAAAATAATAATTTGGCTAAAAAATAGCAGAAATAAATTTCAGGAAATTCTTTTTCTGTCTCCTTTTTTCCTCATTTGCTTTCGTGCAAATGTTTCCATGTGCGTGCTTTATTGGGCAGAAACCAGTAACTTAATGATGGCCCTAATTACCTAGCTTCTCTCCTGACAGTTAGTTTGTGCTTACTTTAATGATAGGCACTATGTACTTGTGGATATACTGATTTAAATTCAAGCTGAGTGCATCTCTATTATCTTTTTAAACATCCAAAAAATAAAAAAGATTATCTCCAGATTTGGTCCTTAGAACTGGAGGCCCATTGATGTCAGAGTAAGGGTCAAACACATTAGTACCAAAAGGAAATAACATTTGGAAAATGATAATGGATCCATAAAGCTAAATGATCTACAAACTGTGATCATTTGACAAAGCTGGACCACATGCAGAGCTTTTTCTTTTGGAGTTGCCCCGTCCCAGAAAGCAGTGAAGGACGACATTGTGTTAGAACATAGGTTGAGACATGAAGAGTCCAGAGATGTGAAAAACACATTACACATCCAGGAGAGTGCTACCAGGGATGTACTAGCCAGAAGAGAACAAATGATCAACACTGATCTTTCAACAACATGAATCTGGCTGAGCATTTCATAAATAATCCAGTGGACAATCACTGCAGGATAGACGGGAACCATTCTTGTTTTAATGCCTGCTGGAAATATACCCTGTGAATCTCATTTTTTCAGCTGAAAAAGGAAGGAGTGGTTCTTTGGCTACATTTTTACAATGAATAGGTATTTTGTCAGGTCAGTGCATCATGATGTTATGTGGAATTAAGCAGGATAATGATGCAGTACATAGAATGAGGAAATGCTGACTGAGTCCTGGAAATTTGGAAATAGACCCTGGTTAGGAGCTCAGAAATTGAAGGCTCAGAAATGGAATATTTACCACTGTTGGTGACTTTGAACCGAGGAGTCTTAGGCTTAAATAAAAGCTGTTAATTTTCTGATATATGTTTTAACATGCTCAATTTGGTTTTCAGACATTAGGAACAAAATAACTGGAAAAAGCCTAATTGAAGACCAGAGAAAACTATACATTTAGGCAAATGAAGTTCACTTTCACACACAAAGGAATAAATCATGGCATTTTGTCTGAGGGTAGGATTAAAGCTTTTGATTCTATGTAATATCAAAATACTGATTTAAGAGGAAATGATTTACTGGAGTAGCTGTATATTAATCAATGGCAAACAATATGAATAAAAAAACTTTTCAAATCAATCAAGCTGATTGGAGTTCTCCATATCCACTAATGATTTTGACATTTGCAGATATATAGAATAAACACAAAGTTCCAAAGGAAGCATAATAGTTTTACAGAGAGACCAACTCTGCCGGCATTATGAACTCAAAGAAATGTTTAATGTTTAATTCAGAGGCTGAGAGAATATTCATGATATCTTAAGTAGGTGGTGCTGCTAACAAAACAATGGGCGGCCACTTTGTACCGAGCCAAGAGAGCTCTTCCCATCTCCAGCCAAAACACACCCTCTTTTTCTCCCATCATCTGGTGCAGGTTAGCACATTATCACAATCTTCACTGTCACAATTAACCCCTGGAAAGGCGTTGTGTCATAAAAACACTCCACAGGACTTCATAAACCCATATGGCAGGCACAGCTGGAATGATAGTTGCAGTTGATAACGTAGCATTTCAGAAATATCCAAAGAATCTCTACTTTGTGAAGTAGTGTGGAATATACACATTCTCATTCCCTCAAATCAGCACATACACTAGGGAACACCTGGGAAATGCCAAGATGCTTCAGTTTTAAGTGTTTGAAGCCCGGTTCTTATCATTTCACACAGACCAGAGTTTGCTTTTTGGAAACATAAAAGGACTTTTAAAAACAAAAGGGTGGCTGATTTAAGGATTATATTTCTTCCTTTTCCACTTACTGCAAAATGAGTTAGCTATGACAGCTCTCTAAAATTAGTACCCAAATATAAGAAAGACATTCATGTACCTTCCTCTCTTGCTACCTTGAGAATTTGTTCACTGTCTCTGCAAGCCAGCACTCCTTCTAAACTCCAGTTTACTTCAATGGACACAGTTGTGATGAATGAGATTTATGATTGGGTTCTAATGGATTATGTAAATTGGGATTTCAAGGTTCAAGGAATAAGATTTCTTTTAAAAAGTAAAAATATGAGATTTTGGCAGAACCTTTCAGTTACCAGGCCTTGTCATAGACAGGGAAGATATAGGAGTGAGCAAAAACAATGTTTTCTCCTGCCATGTAACCTACAGGTCTGCTGGGGAGGAGCAAGGTAATGAAATCATCATACTGAGATGTGTGCTTTTGGTTGTGAGGTGGGGGTAAGGGAAAGGGAAACAGGGTTCAGTGACCATGTAAAATAGAAGGACATGATGTGGACTGGGGAGTCAGAGAAGGCTTCCTTGAAGTAGTGGTTCTGAGGCTTAGATCTGAAGGACAAGAGAGTAGAAGGAAAGGAGGAGTATTATAGACAGAACAGCCGTATATAAGTCTAGAGTGGGGAAGTTGTCAAAAGAAGCCAACATGGCACATGGGTATGGACATGGGGAAAGATGTTGTAGTTTACTGTGAAAGTGGTGACTGAAGCATTAGAAAGCTCCATTTTTGTTCCTCAAAATTTTATGAAATCAATGATAGCCAGACACCAGTAAGTTGGAAATAGAAAATGGTTATCAAATTGCCTTAAACTTAAGTTTTAAAAATTGGGATTCTGGGAGCCCCATGCAGTTAATTTATAGAAATAGAGGGATGCACCCATTCTTAGCTGGTGAAACCAAGACTTGGATAGAATTACAACCAATGTGTTAGAGTCATAGAGTTAAATAAAAAATAAAATATCTACACTATGTAAATAAATAATAAAATAAAAAATCTACACTATCATGATGAACTGAGAAAATACTTAGTGATAAAAAAAATATTTAGTGATCAGGAAGGAGGGGAAATGTCAGACATTGCCTAGGGAGGCAAAGCAAAACAAAACAGAATGAAAATGCATGTGGAAGGAATGCCTTAAGAAAATTAATGGATGCGTCTCCATTGTGCTTTCCGTCAAGTATAAGAAAACACGGATTCTATGAAATAAAGATGCCAATGTTAAAAGAGAGCTGCCGCCAATGCAGACTGAAGTTTGAAGGGAGCTGGCAATGATGAGAAATGGCAATATTGAAATCTGCAGTGCAGACTCAGTAAAAAGCCAAATGAACACTGTAGAAAACTGAATTAGTGATAAGCATGACTAACTAGATAAGTTTTTATAAAGAACATAAAATGAAAGTATAATAATCAGAAAGCTTCATAAATACAAAAATTAGGTAGTAAAGTTCCAATCCATATGTAATCAATGTAATTGGTAAAGATAGATCATCAGTGTATACATATTATTTTATTGTTTAATATCATCACGTACTTACCATTCCATGTGAGTTCATCATCCTTTTACTAGTAAAAACATATTGTACTTTCTCATGTTTGAGAGGGAGTAAAAAAATTATGATTTTTTTTATTTTAAAAATTAAAGAAGTAAAGATGTTTACTGGGAGCTGCCAGGAAAACACTTGGTGTTTTATACATGGTGCTATACACAGTTCCAGAGATATAGTCACAGGATTTGGAAAATTTTTTTTAAATGTTTCCAATGACATAACTTTACTTGGATTCGGCATAGGACCTGTGCTCGTAGTAGCCCATATATTCTGTTGCATTTGTGTATGACACATAAATTTGCTAAATATAAATAATTGGGCTGGGCAAGGTGGCTCACACCTATAATCCCAGCACTTTGGGAGGCTGAGGCGGGCAGATCACTTGAGGTCAGGAAATCGAGACCATCCTGGCTAACACAGTGAAACCCCATCTTACTAAAAAGAAAAATACAAAAAATTATCTGGGCATGGTGGCGGGCACCTGTAGTCCCAGCTACTCAGGAGGCTGAGGCAGGACAATCACTTGATCACGGGAAGCGAAGGTTGCCATGAGCCGAGATCGCCACTGCACTCCAGCCTGGGCAACAGAGTGAGACTTCGTCTCAAAAAAAAGATAAATAAAAAATAATAATTAAAAACATATCACAAATTTTGTTTTAAAAATACAGAAAACATAGATCTACTAAATAAAAATGGGATATGTACCATCTAAGTTGCTAGAGACAAGAAAATCAAAGAAGTTGTGGCCAGGCATGGTGGCTCACGCCTGTAATCCCAGCACTTTGGGATGCCGAGTCAGGCAGATCACTTGAGGTCAAGAGTTTCAAACCAGTCTGGCCAACATGGTGAAACCCCATCTCTACTGAAGACTTTAAAAAGTTAGCTGGGATTGGTAGTGCATACCTGTAATCCCAGCTACTTGGGATGCTTGAGGCAGGAGAATTGCTTGAACCCAGGATGCGAAGTTTGCAGTGAGCCAGGATCACACCACTGTACTCCAGCCTGGGCGACATAGTGAGACTCCATCTCAAAAAACAAACAAACTACAACAACAACAAAGAAGCTGTAATCTGTTTAACCAGAGACTCAAAATAAAGATGAGCAAAAAAGCATATATGAAGAAAAGTATAGAAATATGACATATATGAGTGTATATAGCTTATCATGAAATGTAAAGAAATGCAGCTTATTTTAAACATAAGAGCCTCAGATTGAGTTAAAAATCTTTACTATCTAAACAAAATACAATGATACAAAATACCTAGCCTACTAACAAATCAGATTAAAAAAGAAAAATAAATGAGGGCAGAATTATTAGTTTTAGACCAAGCATTATTCAAATACAAAAGCATTAAATTAGATAAAGGCAATGTTTTTTGTTTGTTTGTTTGTTTTGTTTTTTGAGATGGAGTGTCGCTCTGTCATCCAGGCTGGAGTGTCGCTCTGTCATCCAGGCTGGAGTGCAGTGGCACGATCTCCTCTCGCTACGAGCTCCGCCTCCCGGGTTCACACCATTCTCCTGCCTCAGCCTCCCAAGTAACTGGGACTACAGGCACCTGCCACCATGCCCAGCTAATTTTTTTGTATTTTTAGTAGGGGCAGGGTTTCACCGTGTTAGCCAGGGTGGTCTCCATCTCCTGACCTCGTGATCCGCCCGCCTCGGTCTCCCAAAGTGCTGGGATTACAGGCGTGAGGCACCGTGCCCAGCCGATAAAGGCAATTTTTATTATTAAAATACACAAACCACAATGAAGACATTCCATTTACATTATTTTAAACACCATGAAACATAGTCATAATATATAAAGCTAAAAGTTTGGGAATACAAAGAAAAATTACTAATGCATATTTGTTACCTAACTTGATAGGTCAAGTAAATAAAAATAAGGATATAAAGAATTTGAATAATGTAATAATGATTGGCCTTTCTTAATGTAAACATACATATTTATGTATTTTCTTTCTAAGCACTTCCGTAATTCCTATTTCAATTATTTACATGTTCAACCAAAAAAAATTTAAACAAAATTGAAATTATATAGGCCAGGCCTTATTTTCCGCCATAATGCAATTAAATAAGAAATTAGTTATAGGTCGTTTTATACAGCACCACAAATTTTTTAAAAATCAACCCATGCAAATTTCAAATCACATTTCTGATATCTACGGGGTCAAAGAAAAGTTAAAACCCATATTAATGTATTTATCAAAAGTGAAAAAAATGAGAACAAACATATCTATGCTTATACAATTTATGAAAAGTATACCCTGAAACAAATTAATAACCTTAAATTTGTTATGTAAGGAATCCTGGAAATCAAAATCAGTACCTTAAGTATTCACCTCATGGAATTCAAAGGAACATGCCACAAACCTAAGGGAAATGGAAAGAAAGAAGATAAAACTCAAAATTAGTGAATTAGAAAACAGTAGAGAGAGAGACATCCAAGAGGAACTTTGAGAGAGATAGAAAAAAAATATGAAATATTTCTCTCCAAATCTAATCAAGAACAAACTAGAGAAATACAGATATGCAAAATGATAAATGAAAAAGAGCATATAATTTTGTATAAAAGATTTAAAATCATTTAAAAAACTACATACAACTCTTTGATCATTTAAACATCCAGATGAAAGGAATAATCTATTAAGAATATGTAAATAACAAAATTGAACCAAGAAAATGTAGAAGATATGAACATACCAATTATTATGGAAGGAATTGAAAGTTGTCAAGAATTACTTTCTCCAAGTTCTCTGGTCTATACATTTTATAAAGAAAATATTTTAAAGTTTCAGTGTAATTCTCTTGCCAAATAATTTGTGGCACAGCAAAGACAAGATGAAAAACTACCAGTTTATTTTATGAAATGAGAATAATCCTGGCACTACAACTTGACAAAGACAGCAAAAAGGGAATGCCTCTCTCTTATTTATGAATGTTGGTAACACTTATATAGTGAGTAATACATGTAGGCACTATTTCAAAAGCTTTACATATATTAACTCATTTACCCCTTACAAAAACCTGATATAGGTATTATGTATTCCCCTTTTATGGATGAGAAAAATACCTGAGATATTAAGTAACTATGGCATTACTCAACAATTCATGAATAAACACTTTAGAATATGTATATAAACTGAGATAGAAGTTTTAAAAGTACAGGTAACTCAAAGTAAGCCAAAATAAGTATTTGCTCAAAATATACCATATGACAGATGAAAAATACAAAACAAAATTAAAAAATAAAACATAATGAAGGGTAAAAAGATACTTCTGGGGTGAGGCCTGGGGGAGGGATAGCATTAGGAGAAATACCTAATGTAGATGATGGGTTGATGGGTGCAGCACACCACCATGGCACATGTATACTCTATGTAACAAACCTGCATGTTCTGCACATGTATCCCAAAACTTAAAGTATAATAATAAAAAAGATACTTCTATGATCTGCTTAATGACAGCCAATATTATATTTAACAGAGGATGTAGAGACAAATAAGAATGAAACAAGGTTTTTAATTATTGGGTGATGATACATGAAGGTTCATTATACCATGCTTTCTACTTTTGTTTTTCGTAATGTTAGAAAATATATGTAACAAAATGTTAAAAGAATGGTTTCTATGGTTGAATTTAGTGATTTCTAAGGTGGCTTCCAGTTCAGATCTTACATGGTTCTCTGTTGTTAATTACCTCTTTTTCCAAAAAAGGCGTTTTTTGTACTAGCCTTTCGGGGAGGAAGATGTTTGCATTATGTGGAGGAGTTTCCACAATGCATGGACACATTGGTCTCCTGCAAACCATATAGTTCTTTTATTACTTCTTTTTTCATTTGAGAATCATTCCAGATACTCAGGTTAAAATAGCTGTCCTTGCTTTCCTGCCTGGAGAGACGGGTATCACTAAAAATGCCTGGATTGGCAGTAATCCGCTTTGCTCCTGCCTGGAGCTGTTCTGAATCTCCAGTGGCAGGCCCTCACGGTGTTACTGGGGCAAGTGTGCAGTGATGTGCATTAAATCTGCACACAGCGATGCTCTGACTACTTGGCTTTCTGCAGGGAATGAGAAAATATACATATAAACACCCCCGTTCCCAAATGGCACTGTAGCCTAGTTAAGAAAATTGCTTGAGGGGGAATGCATTATGCTAAGAGGGCCAGTTCATTTTCAGGTTACAAAACTTTAAATTCAAGTTGACACAGCTTCTATTTTCATTTCCATACTTATCTCAACTGGGGAAATGTGGTGTTTGTCACTAAAAACCAGCCAGTGAAATGTAGAGGGAAGATGGAGAGTCAGTGATCCACAGCCTGCAAGTGGCTGTGATCTGAAATATGTCATGTTTTAGTTGGTAGCAGATACCATACCAAATTTGCTTCCCACTGGTAGACTTTCTCCTTTTATTTTCAACAAAGTCCCATGCACCCAGCAGCAATCTTTAACAGGAAAAATGCAATTATTATAAGTCATCTCATCATGTGCTAGCATTCCAGATAGCTCATAAACAATTAAGAATCAAGTCTGAATTAAATGCAGAGGTTCAGGACTAAGTGTGTTACAGGAAGACAGAGAATGCTGTTCTGTCAGTTTTGTGACCATGAGCAGTTTCATTCAAGAAACCACATGGAAGGTGTCCCACTGTTAAGTACCACATGTGACCTCTCTGGTTTGAATATCAAAGTAGATCCATAAAGCTTAAAGTACATAAGCTTTTGTGTGGCTATACTGAAATTCAAAGAATGAGAATGAAGGCACCCATTAAAAGATAAAACTGGGTAAGACTAAAATAAATCCTCCACAATCCTAGCTTTAAAAACCTCTTTACTGTATACAGGTATCTTTAAAGTGAGTTATTGAGTAAGACAAAAGGCTCTTCTGGTCACCCTTTCACATATAGTCTACCATATTCCTATTCCAATAGAAGCTGGGAAACATTCCAGGATAAATTAATTGTAGAATCAATTTGCTTTTATAGAGCATGGATTAGAGAAATATTTAAGTTTTAAGAGTTTCTGTTGACAGACTCGTAGAATATATTTGCCATTCAGACCCTATGGCTTGTTTAAAAAAAAAAAAAATTAAGAAGCATTTTGGGTGTTGACCCTGGGATGTGTAATTTATGCATGGCTCTCTTGTAAGCTGTTACCTCTTAATCACCCAGGAGCCCCAGCTCTTGAAGCAGACTAATGATCCCCTGCTGACTATCTGCTCTGCTTGCAGTTCTGCCTTCAACACATCTGTCAGCACCACTTCCCAAGGGGACTGTATGAAAGTTGGAAAGTCTGACATGCGTACATTAACTACTCTATGACTTTCTCCATTAATAATGGACTGTCCCGCCGTAAGCTGTGAGTTTCCTCCCCAACACCGACCGCTTTTGCTCTTATGTGCCACTAGGCCTGTCATCAGAGAGACAGCCAGAGAAAAGACATCTGGCATCTGTAACTCATAGGGGGTTCATGAAAACTAAAGCAAGTAGATTATTCTCTCAAATGAAGTTCCTGGAAATACTGAATGATGAATGTCATGCTAATGGCCTCCTTCCTCTAGCTTGGTGACAGCCTGTAACCAGTTTAAAAAAATATCTTGACATACACCTTCAATTTTTATTTAAGAGATATAGTCCTAATTGTTATGTCAAATCCTTGGAAATAGAGCCCACTTATTTTGAAAACATTGTTTTTTCCAAATCTACAAAGGAATTGCAATATGATATAATAGCTAAAGGTGTTTTCAAAATCCATTTTCCAATTAATTGCTTTAAAAAAGAGTTCTCTGAAGTAACTCTCAAGTGCCTTTAAGATTCTGGCTGGAGTGTTTGTTAATATACCTTAGATGCAGATAAAAACTGAGGGCAGGAAAGAGAAAATTAGAAGCCCACTAGGTCAGAATGGCAAGTTTTTTGCTTTTATCAAAAAAAAAAAGACAAAGTGGGAATCACTGTTGGTGAATGATTTTTGTACCTCTAAAGTTCATAAATATTGAGGGGTTTATTGCCTGTCTTGATAGGTTCCTTGTCAAGTTACTTTAGAAATAACTTACTTACCCCACCTGGAATTTAGATCAGGGCTTTTAAATTTTCAAGGACTACACTGCAGTTGAATTGGAGTGAGCCAAATGTAAGATAATAGGGGATGGGAAGACCCTGAGGAAGTAGAGAGTACACATCTCATCAATAAGGGGCAGGGCATTGTTGCTACAGTGCACCCAAGGGGGTGCTCTTAGCCTCAACTAGACAATCAAACTGACTTGATTTTCATGGGTTACACTTGACATCTGATTCACTTAGAGACAGAACACAGTGTATGCCGACAGAGCAGTGCCAGGCCTTGGTCTTCAATGGGAGTCCCTGGAACAGTCCAAATAGCAATCTAGGGACTTTTTTTTTAAATTTCTCTTTTCCCAAGTGTTATTTCAAGAGCAAAGAAGTTAAACTTGTGTAGCTAAGTGTAGAGTATCCTGATTAGAAAGTCTATGTCTTAAATAGGAGCCAAGATCTCTTGTAATGTTCCTATAGGCACAGCTTCCAAAATCCCCAGGAGGAGGGTCAAGCCTCCTCACTATGTGTCACCACACTCAGGGAAGCCCAACCCAATAACTTCTCATCAGATGTGTTCATTTGCAGTCCTTCAGCCAGATTGAGCTTACCAATCCCGGGTCATTCTTATCATAACAACATAGCCTGCTTATGTGGCCGACATTTCACCTTACCAGGTTTCCAGGGTAACAGAGCCAGAAAGTTAACCCAAGATAAAGTTGTCCATAGAGAGGAAGAATTTTAACCCTTTACCCACTGTTGTAACATGGGAGTATAAACTCAGATCTTTTCTTTTTCTTTCTTCCTCCTTCCCCTTCTCCCCTTCTTTCTCCTCCTCTCCCACCTTCTTCCTTCTTTTAGAAAAGTTAGAAGACTAGATTTTTGTAAATGTTCAGTCTCCCAATTTTAAGCGAGACTACTGGAGTAAGAATACTGGACCAGAGAACAGAAGACCTAGGTTCTATTAATAGTATTCTAGCAATTTGCCTTATGACCTCCCTGTGTTAAGTGAAAGGCTTGCATAAGGTCAACTGAAAAGCGATTTCTATGACACTATTACTCTTTTCTAATTGCTAAAGAGGTGATGCTTCCTGTTTCTGTGCTCAGTGCTAGGGTACTTGTTTCTCTTCCATCAGCTTCTCTCCTTCTCTATTCTGCATTATCATATGAAACCAAAGAGTGAGGAAAAAACTCAAGGATCTTTCAGAATCATAGATGACTGATACCAGTCTCATCATTGGACTAGATTTCTTGGTGAAGATAATATGACAGTTAATGCTGTCACAGCATTTAAGTCAAAATATCTGCCTTTGTTTGCATTGCCCAAAGAAGTTGGATCAAAAGAGTTACATCTGGGTAGATTTTAACTTTTAACCCAGTTTTTCAGATGTGTTAATATATAGTGCAAAGTTTCCAATGTAGTTAGAGTTACTACAACCCTCATTGAAATTGCCTCATATTGTGACATTATTATATCCTACAATCACTCATATATCTTTATTTTTCCAACCCTACCATCACATCCGAGAAAAGGTAGTGTGGTACATTTACAAATAAAAGAGGATTACGATTATTTTCATTTTAATATTCCCGCTATAATTATCTACAGAGTTATGAAGACCGAGTCAAGAGTTCCATTTGTAGCCATCAACAAAGAGATTAATTTATTATTCCCAATTTGGCTCCAACCCTCCAACTATATTTGGCCATTGGCTTGGGGATTTGGTTATTTCCTCAACCCTTTGTGAAGAAAGCTTTTAATATTTTGTGGGTCAGAGGCTCTTTGTTATGTAGTAGAAGTATAATCTGTAAGGAATAGAAAGGACTAAGTTGAAAGTAGCTGTGCCTTGAAGTTATTAAAAATACATTTCACTCATGATAACATGATCATTTTTAGGAATTGTATTCTTCCTCCATTGACCACAATATTAAACATTTCACCAAGGAAATGGCTAGTAAGTGATTTAGTCCTAGGAGTAGGATCTAATCTTTTATATCACAGTAAGAAGCTGATCAAAGGTGTTGAAAGCTGACTGTTAAAGGATTAATTAGGCCACATATAGGATTTTAAAACAGATTGAAACTAGAAATAAATAAGTAGAGAAGCTAGCTGCCCTCATTTTTTTTTCAAGAACATGTTATTAAGAGAAAGTATTGAGCCTTTATCACCATTTAAAATATTCTTACTGAGCATTGTTGAAGCCATTTTAAAGAGTGTGTTCTTCAACATAAGGGCAATAGAAAACCATGAGGTCTTCTTCTAGGAATTGAGCTTATATATCACTCTTTTATTTTAAGAGTGCAGGTTATGGGTTGCAGCAGAACAGGGCTGTGTGAAGATAACCATGAAATAGATGCTGCAATAATCCAAATTTAAGAGATGTTGGTGTCTTTATCTTGGGCAGTAGCTGTGGTGGTGGATTCTTTGTGTTTCCCACTGAACCCAAACACAAAATCTTTCAGGGCTCCAATCTAAGATAAACCCCATCCACTTGGGCACTGGATTGCATTCCCTCTCACCCACTCAAGAACTTCACTCTAGCTATTGTTTTACTCCTCTCTCCCGCGTTAGATAAATTTTCCTTCGCTGCTACATCATTCCTACCTGCATTCAAACAATGCGGCAACATCTCCTGCTTTAAACTAATAAGAAACTCCCTTGACCCCATTGCTCAATTTCTATGCTCCCCTTATGGCAAAACTGCACCAAAGAGTCATCTCTACATCTTCTCTTTCACTGACTCTTACCCTCAGTCCATTAGGACTTTTCCCCAGAATTGCACAAAAATGGCTATCTTCAGTGATGGCCACAATACTAAGGCTGATAAATTCTTAGTTCTCATAGTATTTTATCTATCAGCAGCATTCAATACAGCTGCTCTCTCTAAACTTCTCAAATACTTTCTTCATGTGGCTTTTGGGCTATAACTCTCTTCGTACCCCCTTTAAATCCCTGGATTTCCATTTTCTTCTTCTTTGCTGGCTTCTCATTTCCCTGTCATCTACCTATATTTTTAAATTAAATTATAAGTGTCCTCAGGCTCAAGACCCAGACCTTTATCTCTCTGTATACTTGCTCCCTAGTGATTTTATCCAGTCCAGTGGCTTCAGATGCCATCTTTATACTGATATTTTATAAATGTCGATCTCATCCCCTCTCCCTCCTAAATACTTGACTTACATATCCATTTCCTGCTCATCTTCTCATGTGGTTGTCTAATAGGCATCTCAAAGTTAATATGACTAAACCTGAGCATTTGATCTTCTTCCTAAATCTTATTCTCCTGTAGTTTTCCCAGTCACAGGAAAGGGCACTTCCATTCATCCAGTGGCTCAAGACTGAAATTTGGGGGATAGTCCCTATTTATTTATTTCTATGCCACCATTCAATCTGTTTGCAAATCCTGACCACTGTGCCTTCAAAATATACCCTGCATCAAACCAACTCTCCCTACCTTCAACCATTGCAACCCCAGTCCAAACTCCATCATAAGTGGCTTGATCACAAGAGCTCCCTAATTGGTGTCCCTCCTTCTATTCCTGTCTCTCCGGCTTTTTGTTACATAAAAGCCAGGGTGATGGATAGAGTTTGAATATTTGTCACTGCCCAAATCTCATGTTTAATTGTAACCCCCAGTGTTGGAGGTGGGGCCTGGTGGGAGGTGATTAGATCATGGGAGTGGATCCTTCATGGCTCAGTGCCATCCTCACAATAGTGAGTGAGTTCTCATGAAATCTGGTTGTTTAAAAGTATGCAGCACCTACCCCCCATCTCTTGCTCCTGCTTTTCACCATGTGAACTGCCCACTTCCGCTTCACCTTCCACCTTAGTAAAAGCTTCCTGAGGCCTCCCCAGAAGCCGATACCGGCACTGTGTTTCCTGTATGGTTTGCAGAACCATGAGCCAATTAAACTACTTTTCTTATAAATTACTCAGTCTCAGGTATTTCTTTATAGCAATACAGGAAAGGCCTAATACAGTGACTCTTTTAAGTATAAGTGACTCACATTTCTCCCTGGCCAAAAGCCCTCTAACGGCTTTACTTTTCATTCAGAAAATTCCAAACCTCTCACCTTGGCCAGAAGCCCCCATAAACTGGCCTCTGGCCATCTGTCAGTCATTATGTCCCCACAACCCCCATCCTTCTCTTCCACATACTGTTTCTCAAAGACATGAAACACATTCCTACTAGCAATGGGGCCTTTGTGACTGTTGCTCCCATGCCTTGAATGTGGGTTCTCCAGATACCTCATGGCTTGCAACCTTCTTTCATTTCAAATCTCTGCTCATTTCCACCCCTCCTGACATTTCTCAAATAGTACTCACCATCCTTCTCCATCTCTTTCACTGCTTTGTTCTTAATAGCATGTAGCACTATGTGACATAATACTCCTTTTTGAGAATTGTATTTATTGGCAGATTTGCGGAATTTCACGGTTGTAATTTAAAGCATTTTATGTTAAGGTCACCATAGATATATTATGCAGTAGAATTCAGAAGTAGAATGAATATAGACTCAAGGCTTGCGATAGGCTGCTTTGGTGTTTGCCTTCTGACCCTTCAGAAGTGTGTGTTCACTCAGCTGTTCCAGTAAGGACGCCTCGGTGGAAAAGTTTGAAATGTCCTGTTTCACATGGACTGGGCAATTACCCATATTATGTAACTGAGGGACACTTACAAAAATGATCTCTTTCCCCTTATCTATCTGTACTGATCTGCCATCATGCCTGCAAAATCCCACCATTACTCTCTCCTAATGGAATCAACTACAATTAGAAGTCAACAAACAATGCCTGTATTGGAAGCATATGCAGAGACTACATGGTCTAATCAGCAAGAGTCTATTTAAGGGACAAAAAAGCAGAATGTGGCTTCTTTTAAAGCACTGTAGAGGCTCTCTCAACCCACCTCCCCTTAACTAACTTTCTGGATAAACAGTCTCTTCATTCCTTCCGTAATGCATAATGACTGTTGCCTGTGGCAAGCTGAAGGTTCATGGCTGGTAGGTTACTCTCAGGTAAATTTGGAGCACTCTGTTCCTAGCTGTTGAGTTGGACGCTGCCAAGAATGAGTTGTTTTTATTCCCAAACCGGTTTATGCCAGTTTTACTTATAATTATAAACTTTAAATATTATATAAACTAATGAAATAAAAATTCAAAAGGCAAGAGCTGTCATTTCCACAAAACTACATGCAGTCCTTTGGAGAAGGCTCAAGAAAACAAGTCAATACAAAATTAAAGGTTCTATGGACAATTATACAAGTTTATTTTTAAATAAAAGACAATTATAAATCATACTCTAGTATAATTCTGTACTCAGATCTTGTCACAAATCTTTTATGAGGAAACCAAAACCGTAAATGAGAGTTGTCAATGTGTGATGAACGTAGCTTATGTGAAAATAACAACCCTAGTCCACTGTCAACTTTAAAAATAAATAAAAGGTAAGAGTTACATTGTTATTACATGAAAATATTGACAATAAATTGTCTAAAATCACTATATTCGTAAATAAAATAAATTATATATAAATATATAAACTATATGTTATAAATTTCATAAAATGTTTATGACATACATGTGGCATTTCTTTCTGGTTTCCCACTTCTAGCAACTTTTAAAATTACCAACTAATTCTAGGTCCCAAAAGTGTAAGACAAGCGGGTTTTTCATATAGTTTGAAAACAGTTTTCAAAAGTAGGGATTGCAGTTTCATTACAGACATGTTGAGAACAGCAAAAGAGGTAAAATGCTTAGGTCAATCCTGGAAGTAAAGTACAGTCAGTATGCCCATTCTACATATGATGCTCACAGAGAGTCAGTGATGTATCTTGAGCTGTTTTCGGAGAACTAAGATTTGCCTTCCTCAAGGTTCATGCACTTAGCCTTGATGCTACAATACCTTTTCAAACCTCTTCTCCTATACATCTCATTTAGATCTTTCATAACTTGGCTTTTTCAAAATAGATGTCAACTAAAGGCAGCTGAGCTAATCAGATATTTTAATTAATGGCATCTGAATTATTATGACAGTGTGATCATAGAGATGTCATTTTTGTCTTCAGTAAGCAACCCTTGTTCCTTAAAAGAGTGTGGGAGCAGGTCCTCCTTGATTAAATAGATCTGGGAAATGCTGAATATTAGATTCTCCTCTTGGAGATTTTACAATGCTAATAAGATTTGGAGAAATCCTGTAGTAAAGAAATCTGCCCAACGTTTTCAACCCAGTTGATATGATTTGGCTGTGTTCCCAGCCAAATCTCATCTTGAATTGTGGTTCCCATAATCCCCACATGTCGTGGGAGAAACCTGGTAGGAGGTAATTAAATCATAGGGGCAGTTGCTCTCATGCTGTTCTCATGATAGTGAGTGAATTCTCATGACATCTGATGGTTTTATAAGGGGCTTTACCCCTCCTTCACTTTCATTGTCCTTCCTGCCACCATGTGAAGAAGGACATGTTTGCTTCCCCTACCACCATGATTCCAAGTTTCCTGAGGCATCCCCAGCCATGCAGAATGCTGAGTCAATTAAACTTCTTTCCTTTATAAATTACCCAGTCTCAGGTATGTCTTTATTAGCAACACCGGTTATCTCCCCAACATATTTGTCCACATGATTTTATCAGGTATGCCTCTTTATGTTGGACTAAACCAGTATTTAATGGCACACATTTAAAAATATTGCTATTCTCAAGTAAATTTGGACCCCTTTGTTCCTAGCTGTTGAGTTGTACACTGCCAAGAATAACTGGTTTTTATTCCCAAACCAGTTTATGCCACTTTTACTTAGAGATTATTACTAAGGAGGCCGAGGCAGGCCGATCACCTGAGGTTGGGAGTTCGAGACCGCCCTGACCAACATGGGGAAACCCCATCTCTACTAAAAATACAAAATTAGCCCGGTGTGGTGGTGCCTGCCTATAATCCCAGCTACTCAGGAAGGCTGAGGCAGGAGAATCGCTTGAACCCTAGAGGCGGAGGTTGCGGTGAGCCAAGATCACACCACCATAGTCCAGCCTGGGGAACAAGAGTGAAACTCAGTCTCAAAATAAATAAATAAATAAATAAATAATAAATATTATATAAATGAATAACTTTCATATGTCCATTCCTGTTCTTATATATTCTCAGCTTGTTGACCACAGTTCCCTGGGCTGAATTTTGTGAGTGCACCCTTACTTTGTTCAGCTTTTTGTTATTATCAGGAGAGAAAAGGCAAACGTTGCAAAAAAAACAAAAGAAAGATAGACTTGGCAGTTTTTTCTAATAGGTAAACTGTGACCTTGGCACCCATCCCCTTAGAGGTCAGTAAGAGACACTTGTAATCATCCACAAGCAGAGAGTCAGCTAAAGACTGAGATCACCCCTTGCTCATTAGGTCCTGGTTAAGAAGCTTATGAAGAGCAAAAAAAAAAGTTCAAACTCCTGCCAAAAGCTAAATAAGTGCCTCTAGGGTCAGGCATCATCAAAGAGGGTCAACTAATCAATGTTCACCAAGCAATTTGTGATCTGAAGTGTTCCAAGAATGCTAAAATTATATGTATCTTGTCCTTTACAACTGAAGATGACACATCAGGAGGTGATAGCTCTGTGTTGTTGATGCTCCCTGAATATAACTTTGTGCAGACCTTAGCCCTGGCCCTGCTGCAGCCACATATCCTTCTTTACAGAATAACCAGGCTATTTGTGGTTTACTGCCCGCTTTGTATGTCCTGTGCAAACTCACAGTGTGCTGACACATGACTGCCTAGTAAATATCAGGTGAATGTTGAATACTCATGCTCAGAGCTTTTATTGAGAAACACTTTCCCTTATCCCACCCTTTGCCCCTCTCCTGAATTTCCACCACCATGCGTCAGAAGAGATCATCTATAGAGATACTCTTAAGGAATGCCGTCTGCCTGTCTTCGCTGCCCACATGCTCTTACCAGGGCCGACTTGACTCCCAGAACAACTCAGAGAGTTGAAGTGATTTGCCCACGACCACACAACTAACAATTGGCAAATGTGGCATTGTATCTAAAATACTAGCACAGGGTTGGGCACAGTGGCTGACACCTGTAATCCCAACACTTCGGGAGGCTGAGACAGGAAGACTGCCTGAACCCAGGAGCCTGGTCAACATAGAAAGACCTCATCTCTACTAAGAATAAAAAAACATTTGCTGGGCATAGTGGCATACACCTGTAGTCCTAGCTACTCAGGAAGGTCACTTGAGCCCAGGACTTTGAGGTTTCAATGAGCTATGATCATATCACTGCAGTCCAGCCTGGGCAACAGAGTGAGACCCTGCCTCAAAAAAAGTAATAATAAAATGTTAGCATAGGCTTTTAAATTATGTGTTTTTCACTTACAGTGAGGCTGGGTAGAAATCTGCGGAAGAATTAAAGCAGAGATGCCAGGGATATGTTAGAGCAGAGCAGGACTCATGGAAGGACAAAGGGGTTGATTTTGTTTTAAAAAGAATTGAGAAGGCAGAGTTTGAAAACATTTTCAGAAGTCCCCGTGTTGTTG
This sequence comes from Rhinopithecus bieti, assembly GCF_001698545.2. Classification (NCBI taxonomy): domain Eukaryota; kingdom Metazoa; phylum Chordata; class Mammalia; order Primates; family Cercopithecidae; genus Rhinopithecus; species Rhinopithecus bieti. The sequence continues at coordinate 303,617 of NW_016807406.1, read as the reverse complement.
CCCACTGGATACTTGTTAAGATTATGTAATATGGCCGGGCGCGGTGGTTCACGCCTGTAATCCCAGCACTTTGGGAGGCCGAGGTGGGCGGATCATGAAGTCAGGAGATCGAGACCATCTTGGCTAACACGGTGAAACCCCATCTCTACTAAAAATACAAAAAATTAGCCAGGCATGGTGGCAGGCGCCTGTAGTCCCAGCTACTCGGGAACCCGGGAGGTGGAGCTTGCAGTGAGCCGAGATGGCACCACTGCACTCCAGCCTGGGCGACAGAGCGAGACTCCGTCTCAAAAGAAAAAAAGATTATGTAATACTCTTCAATACTATGTCTGTTGTTTAAGTGTTCTGTTAATTGGGATTCTTTTGGTTGCAGGTGCCAAAATCCAATTCAAATGAGCTTAAATAAATATGGGAATTTATTGGCATAAAAATCCTGTTAACTACAATGAGATTTTAGTTCCCAAATGATAGTGTTAGGATCTCTCTATCCATCTCTTGGCTTTGCCTTGCACAAGCTGCCTCTCACTGCAAGGTAGCTCAGCAGAAAGGAGAAAATGCTTCATTTCCAGTAATTTTAGCAAAAGCTTCAAAATTGGCCTTTATATGCTAACTTTAGTCATATGCCCACTCTTAAACCAACTGTGGTGAATGGAGGATATGAGGGTGGTGCTGGATAGAAAATGCTGATTGGGCAGCCATAAGACATAAGTCTATTCCTGGAGCCAGAATGGAGATTAGCCTCACTTGTATAGCATCTACTAAGAGTCGGGGAGAAACGATTCCTGATTTTAAAAAGGATTAGAATGAGGTTACCAGGTCAGGAAGCTAGACACCAAAAACAAATGATGTCTACTTGTCATCTTATTGTAAAGTAGGGTTGCACCCCAGGATCTCATCCTGAAGAGTTATTTCTAGATGTAAGAGGTGTATACCATGCACAACAAGATCCACTGTCCTGGAAACATGAGCAGGATTCAAGAAACTTGATTCTCCTAAAACAGTGAATACATCCCACTGTGTCCCTAGTGCCAAGAAGAATGCCTATACCTAATAGGCCCACATGAAGCCTTTGTTGAATGAGTAATTTAAAACCTGGCAGAATGGATACAGAGTTTCAGTTTGGGTTTATGAAAAAGTTTTGAATATGAATAATGGTGATAGTTGCACAGCATTGTGAATGGATGTAGTGGCTCTGAACTGTGCTCTTAAAAATGATTAAAATGGTAAACTCATATATATTTTGCCACACTAATTTTTTTTTAAAGAAGAATGGGAAAACCTTAGGTATTAAGGAAAACAAGATTTTGGTGACTTCTGAAGTTTTGCTTTCCATTTAAGCTTCCCTTAGTGAGTCATTGGACCTCAACGGCTGGGCAATCACTGATGGGAGCAGAAAGAAGTATTTGTCCACTTGTAGACAAAGTAGTACTTGTACTAATTTGTACAAAGTAGGACAAAGAAGTACTTGTCCAGCACTTGTCCACTGAAGTTGTGCACAAACATTGGCTGTCCCCTACTTTACAAAAGAAGAAGACCAAGGGATAAAATAAGGTTGGGATTGATGGACGTCAGGAGGATTTGCCTTAGGAATGCATGTGATATATGAAAAGGGTTCAGCCAGAATTCACAAACTCTGTTGTCTTCTGTGGCCAGCCAGGCAGGTAAGAATGTTAATGAATAAGATAATGTGAGTCAGGTGGAGATCCACATGCTTCCTTTAAACAGGCCAGTCACTGCTCATCTCAGACCAGTTACTGCCTTGAAGAAATACAGGTTCAGTAGTGCCTGGTCTCATGGTTTCTCATGAGAAGCCATATGTGTGAAATCTTATGTGAAATCTTTCCATTTTTGAATGTTAGCAATCACTCTTTTTTTTTTTCCTGAGACAGAGTCTTGCTCTGTGGCTGAGACTGGAGTGCAGTGGTGCAATCTCAGCTCACTGCAAGCTCTGCCTCCCGAGTTCAAGCGATTCTCCTCCCTCAGCTTCCCAAATAGCTGGGATTACAGGCGCACACCACCACGCCCAGCTAATTTTTGTATTTTTAGTAGAGACCAGGTTTCACCATGTTGGCCAGGCTGGTCTAGAACTCCTGACCTCATGATCCATCCACTCAGCCTCCCAAAGTGCTAGGATTACAGGCGTGAGCCTCCGCACCTGGCCAGCAATCACTTTTTAAATGTTCTACAGTAGCGTGGTAAACAGAACACAGCTATTTTCCAGATCTTACCACTTATTTCCAGTTTCTTTCCAAGGATAGACTGGTTATTTTTTAACAAATGACAGTAATGATCTCATGTATTTTTTTTTTTTTTTTTTTATGTTTTTCAGTTTAAGGTGACACACATGGTTAGGACAGATACCATCACCCCAATTTTACTCTTGAAGCTACTGAGACTTTACGTGGAAGGACTTCAGCTTGCACCCAGATCATGTGAAACAATGTTCTGTGCCATGTGACTTCAAGAGGTTGCTTTCAAAACTCCCCCACAGGTTTCCTTATTTATCATTTATCTAGATGAATTCTTCCTCCCTTACACTGGAGAAAACAGAGTTTCTCAATTTCCCATGACTCTTTTTGTTAGTCAGATGGGAGAGAAAAGTCATTACCTATGCGAACCTGTAGAAATAGATTTGTGTATTTATCAGTAATAAATACAATAACCAGGGAACTTAAATCATATAATATTTTCCATCTTGCCAGAGATGGATTTTTTTTTTCCCCTGGGGGAACTTTTAACTTAAGAATGTGTTTCAATCTCCTTGATGTGTTGGAATAATCATTAATGTTTACAGTTGCTGTAGCAACTAGAAATGCTGGCAATTGAGTAGGAAGGGAGCCTGAGAAAGGAAGATAAGCTGTGTCAATTATTAAACATCAGTCAAACAGTTTGCCAATTTAAAGTGACAGACAAAAAGCTAGAAATCGAAGGTGAGTACAATGTATTCGTTAAGAACATCAGTTTTGTATTGTTTTGCCACTATTACAGAGGCATAATTAACATTTATTTACATCCACATACAGGGAGCATTTTCTATGGCGAAGACATGGTTGCAAGTGTAAATTTTTATGCTATAATCATCTTAATCCATCTCTCATGGATGTTAGTTTGCAGTTTTGATATCCATTTGACAGACTTTTGCATTTTGTAGGAGCACAGAAGTGAAACACTATGCCTCTGATCACATGCCTCTCCAGGCACTCTCCTCTCCTTATCCTAAAACCACTACTCACTTATGCAGAGCAGCGGCCTAAATATTGGCCACACGTGTCTCCAGTACTCTGTCTCGCTCTCATGGCAGTTATCATAGATCAATTAAAACTCCTTTTTCCTCTTAGTCTCTGGCATTCTCAAAACCCTAACATAGCACCTGGATAGCCAATACCAATTAGGCAGGGCTCTGTAGTGGACTCTATTTGCAATCCCTGTCTGTTAATGATTTCTCACCTTTGCTTGGCGTTTTGTTTACAAAGTGTTCTTACATGCAAAGTCTCATTTGGTCATTAAGACTCTAAGGTGGGGTTGTTATCCTTTCTTTACATGTGAGAAAACTGAGGTTTAGAGAGATGAAGTGATTTGGCCAAGATCACCGAGTTAGACAGAAGATACCTACTTACCTATTGCCTTTTCCACTGCCTTTTACAATAAGAAAAAATCAGTAGGTAAAAATCTAGGGTGATAGGGTTCAGTACTGCCCTAATCACTTACTACCTAAAAAGAAGAAAAAATAATAAAACAAGAAAGTATTGAATCCTTCTTTAGAAAGTTCTCTCTGCAGATTTTTTCCTAGGATGCTTTCAGCTATAATCTGTAATACATGAACTCTAAGCAAAATTTAACTGCTAAGTTTCTCAATTACAGCATTTGTTTATTATTACCAGGCCACACTCCACCTCATGGCTGCATTCCCAGTTTCTTCCCAGATCTCAATTTTTTGAAAGTGAGAGAGCATATTAATTTTATAATTTTTGCTACTTCTATTTGTTAGCATAATAAGCATACTAACACTGTATAAATGATCACAAGATTTAATTTTCTGTCCTGGCTTTGTTTAATGTTAAGTTTTAATGAGTCACTTTTTCTCTCTGTTCCTCATTTTCTTTTCTGGAAAGCAGGATTATTACCTCCAAGAGATGAGTCAAATGAAGTAACATACATGAAAATAATTTTAGGAAAATAAAATACTGTCTGTGATAAGATATTAGGGTACCTTTATTCATTATAAAGTCTGACCTGGTCTGATAATATTAAGTAGATGATGATTTAGAATAGGTCTTCAGAATGAATTTGAAGGAACAAGTAAGTCATCAAATGATTCCATTCACCATCTCTGCCTTATCAACAATAATAATAATAAACATTAACATTTATTGAGTGCTAGCATGTGCTCGACACTGTGCTGACTATAATTAGCAATCTGCCTACAGTATGGCATCTGATCCCCCAGCCATCCTACGGTGTGTTACTATTATCTCCATTTTTCAGATGACAAATTGAGTCTTAGATATGTTAAGTAACTTTCCATGCTCACAAAGTAGTGGTAAACCAAGGTTTTAAGACCATGTATGTCTAACTCCAAGTTCTAGAGTAGATACTTGACCAGTTATAATACTTAACACACCCAAGGTAAAGATATTTATTTTAAAATAGAACAAAGCATGGCTTTGCCTAGATGTTCCGTAAAGAGCAGTGATCATCAGATGCCCACTTTTTTCCTTTAATTTTTCTTGAAGCTAGCTTTTTTCTTGCAAGTCTTTTTGTTATCGTCTTCAAAGAATTACAAGAGTCATTGGGAAGAATCCACCATTTCTGAGAACCAGCTTTTACCAGGAACTATTTTAAGTGGTAGCAGATGGATAGGAAATTAGTATACAAGTATTTTTCAAGGGGGGTTTAGGAACAATGGTAAGAAGAGGCCATTAGTAAATGGAGGAAGGAAGGTAAAATAAGTCTCTAAGGAGAAAAAGAAATGACAAGGGTTTATATTATATTAAGAAATTTTTCAGATACTTTTGATCACAGGGGACAAAAAAAAAGAACATCCACTAGGGAGTTTTTTATAAAATGAATTTATTGGGTTTTTTGTTGTTGTTTTTTTTTTTGTTTTTGTTTGTTTTTGTTTTTGTTTTTTGAGACAGAGTCTCACTCTGTCGCCCAGGCTGGAGTGCAATGGTGCAATCTCAGCTCACTGCAACCTCCGCCTCCCGGGTTCAAGCAATTCTCCTGCCTCAGCCTCCTGAGTAGCTGAGACTTACAGGTGCCCGCCACCACGCCCAACTAATTTTTGTATTTTCAGTAGAGATGGACTTTCACCATATTGGCCAGGCTGGTCTTGAATTCCTGACCTTGTGATCCGCCCACCTCGGCCTCCCAAAGTGCTAGGACTACAGGCATGAGCTACTGCGCCTGGCCTAATTTATTGGTTTTTTTTTTAAAGCATATTACCTGAATAGAATATTTCTTCTGAGTAAATTTTCTTGAGGAATTCAGCCACCACTTGTACTCACTTCTCTTGTCAACTCTGAGTCCTAGTTTCTTCTCCCTGACCAACTTGTCAAAAGTATATTAGACATGAGCATGGGCCCTTTGTGCTTTCTGTTTTGGAGTCTCAAAACCAGAGGAGAAAAGACCCGTTTGTTGTTTGAATTTTAAAATCTCTGATTGGCTGATTTAAGTCATGTGATCCTTACTGAACCAATCACTGTGTCCTGTGAGATTAAGTGATATGATTGGTCTCCTGTGACTCACTCCCATCTCTATGCTGGCCTTGGAGGAAGGATGACTGCCATGCCCCAAAAACCAATTGATGAAGCATTGCTAAGAAGATGAAAAGTGCCTTTCTGGAAACCTGGTAATAAAGCCAAACTCATGGATGATTAATCTTTCATCTGGTCCTCTCCACTGTACCTCAAGCCTGAACTGGACCATTGCAATCAGTGATGGTCTTTTTTGTTTTTAAAGGTCCAGATAAAAGAAGAAAATACCTTTATTTTGAGAAGGATAGTTCCATTCTTTATAGACAAACAGACCAAATGCTTTTGTTACTGGTTTCACAGGAGCATTAGCAAGATGCAGGGAAGCAGGAAAGCATCTTGGGCCATAATGAAAACTGGCATTTTATTTTTCTTTCTTTTTTTTTTTTTTTTTTT